>NW_028274884.1:600000-884182 GCF_037043125.1 Eumetopias jubatus
CAGGTAGTGTCTGCTTCTCCACCCCCTGAATCTGGGATGACCATGTGATTTGTTTGGGCCAGTCGAATGTGACAGAAGTGAAGGTGTGCCAGCTCCCTTCCTCTGCAGACACCTGCCCTGGTGCCATGTGAATAAGCCCAGGCTAGTCTCCTGGAGGAAGGGAGACCATGTGGAGCAGAGACAAGCCATCTCAGCCAGCCTCAGCCAACTTGACAGCAGACCTAGATACGTGTGTGAGTCCTTCCAAGACTAGAAGAGTCATCTAGAGGAGCCCAACTCAGATTGCCAAGCCATGGAACTACCAACTTTTGGGAGTTCGTTTTTTTTTTTTTTTTTAATGCAGCGAAAGCTAACTAATATAATGCCTAACAGGGGTTCTTCTGTTAATCTATCAAGAACTCCTTAAAGACAAAATGGGCTCTCATTGTAGACTCATCATCAAAAAAACTCTTCTGAAAGACTTTCACAACTCTTAAGAAAGTCACGGTACACAGTTACAGCAACCTCGGTGTGCTGCTCCTGCAGCCAGTCCCAGCCGGTTCTTCTCCAGCCATCCCTCTCTCACTTTTAAGACTTCCCTGCAACTGGGGATGACGCTGGGACATAAATGGAAGTCAGTCAAGGAGTTGTTTCCTGAAAAAGGGACATACTTTTTTGTACTCCTTTCCTCCTTCCTACCTTAGACGCAGTGCCTAGACCGTGGCAACCATTCCCCCCCACACCGCCCCCAGCCACGGACTGAATTGTGTCCCCCTCATAATTCATATATCCCATTCTTAACCCCCAATGTGACTGTATTTGGAGATGGGGCTTTTAGGAGGTAATTAAGGTGAAGTGAGGTCAAGGATGGGGTCCTAATCTGATAGGATCACAAGAAGAGGAAGAGAGAGCCGTCTCTCTCTGCATGAACAAGCACTGAGGAAAGGCCATGAGAACACACAGCAAGAAGGCAGCTGTCTACAAGTCAGGAAGAGAGCCCTTCCCAGAGCCCAACCATGCTCATCTCAGATTTGCAGCCTCCGTAAAAGAAATTCCTGTTGTTTAAGCCACCAGTCTATGGTATTTTGTTAGGGCAGCTGGAGCAGACCAAGACACCTCCTGAGATGACAAGCTTGAGGATGTAAGTCTAGCTTACTAAGTTTGGCAGAGATGAAAGGAAGAATCTGGGCCTTTGGATGGCATCTTTGGATGGCTGGATCAATAATTTCATATTATGTGAAAAAAGCATACTCCTTCCTATGGTATCGTCTACTGTCCACAGGCTTTTCCGTTATTTGCAGCCCAAAGCATTACTAAATGATGCATGTAGATATAACTCTCCTCTGCTGCAGAGCTTTGAATATATTGGGCCCCTTTGGGCACATATCCATTGGTTTGTGGTTGGAATGGAGACTAATAGCTCTGAAGAGTGGTACAGCACTCATGAACTCAAAGGCCATTGCAGATCTGGATGTGTCGTGATGGGATGGGGGAAGGATTAGAGGTCAGTTCAGGCTGGGGAGGACCATCCTGAGATCCTGCTGAGTTTGGGATAGACTGAAGTCTAGTCTCCACTGTGACAAGTCTCATCTTCCCAACTTGGATTATTGCATCTGGGATAAGTGTCTCTCTTTGCAGCTTTTTGGGGCACAGGGTTGTGACTTCTTGAATTGTGACTAACAGACATGTCCTCTTCAGCTCTGACTCCATCAGGGAGAAGATGTCAACTCCCAGGTTGCTCTCATTCAAGGGAGTTGAAGGGAAATGGGGGAAGCAGCAAGGAAGGAGTGGAGCCTGTCTGTCCCTTAATGCCGTACAAAACTAAAAACAATCCCTCCTTCTGCTGGGCAGTGTCACTGAATATTTTATATGTATTCTTTTACTGAGTTTTCAAAGTAGCCTCATGCTCCTGGAAATTATGATCCCTACTTCATAGATGAGAAGCCTGAAGCTTAAAGGGATTACATTTCTTGCCCAAGGTTGGGCGTCCTCAGGTTGCAGAGTCAGGATTAAAATGTCTAGCATCTTCACATTACATAGGTTGTATGACGAAACCAAGAGATTTGGAACCTATGTGGATTTCTGATACCTTCGGGTGACCTACATGTGACTGAAGGGATTGTGGCAAGAGTAAATTTTGCCAGATAACTTCTTCATTTTCCCCCCATTTTGTAAGCATTTGGAGAAAGCTTTGTAAACAGGACTGGAACAGTAAGGCTAATCAAATCAAAATCACCCTCCCCCCTTCAGAGGATCATACTGGGGTTTGCTAATGTGAATCCTTTCTGTTCAAAGTTTAATGCCTCATCCAAGGGCTCCACAATTACATTTCCATTACTTCCCACTGTTTATCACAGTTGGATTGCAAAAGCCAATTTATGTTGTGATTTCTCCTTTGCTAGATCTTTGCTGTCTATTTTTAAATTTGTCTCACAATCCAATTAGGTGCCTCATCACAAAGTGTTGGCTCCATGATGTTGTTGGAATGCCAGCCCTGAGAGGCACCTTGTCCTCCAGCCACACAGCGTCCTCTGGACTAGCCTCGAGGTCAGGGGAGGACTCTGTCCTTGAACACACCGCAAGCTCTTTCCCACTCCTCCAGGGCAGTTTCTGATTAACCTTACATTAAAAGACCACAAAAGAGATTTCCTCATGCATTCTAAAATGAAGAAAAATGATAGCATTACTCCCAAATGCCTCTGATCTGGGGTCTTGAACCCAGATTCGCCCCAAGGAAAGACAAGTGCTTCCATGCTCATCTGACTGTCCTCCATCACAGCTCTCACAGCCCATGCTGGGGTGACTGGGGCATCGAGCAAGTGGCCGAGCTTGCTAGGGTGCAGGCAGGGACGGACATGTTGTTCTTTGACAAGAAGAAAGGTTTTGAGAACACCTTTAGAGAAAGACAGGCAGTCTGGACCGATGTTATTTTTATTGGCGTAAATTACTTCTAATAAAAGCAGGAACCAGGGTACATAAAAGAAAGTGTCATTCTAGAATGGTTTTGACCATGGCTTTCTAATATTTGAGGAAGTTTTTCTTGATGGGAGATTTTATTGCCCACCTGTCTTTGCTTTTTACAGTCCTCCAAGGTGACAAATAGCCTTGCTTTCCTAATTTGTTGGCAAAGATTGAAGTGTTGTGTTTTTTTTTTTTTTTAATCTGCTTTAAAAATGTCCTTATTTCTCACACCTTATTTTCTTCATGTGAATGGGACAGGGACTTTCTATTGATATCAGAGAGATGTGACTTTATTCTTCAGTGGTTGAGTCATGTGATGTGCATCCTCCTGGGCCAGCAGGTTCATCCGAAGATGAAACAAGGGAAAGCAGGTGGAGAAATACTTCCATTCCTGGGCATGAAAGGTGGTGCATCCATGACCACTGTCTTACTCACTGCTCTGTGGTTAATCATACTCTGACGTAAACCCTGAGTCTCCAGCAAACCCTGCCCAACTCTAGGTGGTTCTGGTTCTGTGGTCTCATCTCCACACTGGCAGAGCCACCAGCTGCCCAGATCAGTCACCAAGTTAATGATTTTTATTTCCTTTGAGTGCTGTTGTCCTCTCTGCATTCATCCCTGAAGCCTACTGTGAAACAGACAATAGCGTCTGTCTTTGCCCATCTCTTCAAACAGCACAGTGCTAAACATTTGCAAGCAGCAAATCAACCCTTTGTGCAACACTGTGGGAAGCACACAGATTCTGGAGTCCAGTAGGGTAGGGAGAGGAAGTGAGAGGGAATCCGTAGTTGAGATTTATTGAGCACCTACAATATGCTAAACCTTACACTGCATCTAATCATGACTGCATTTTGTAGATGAGGAATGTGAGTCCCGGCAAGGGTGTGTAATTTCCCCCATATCCCACCAGGACACCAAAGCTGGGCTCCCCTTGCTCTTCCTGCACCCTTTTATCTTCTTGGCAGTGGCAATATCTGTCCACTTTAAAAGAGGGGCATTTTCAGGCATGGTTACATGACACAATACACATGTTGGGAATGTAAACTCTGGCCACTCTACTAAAGCTAGTGACTATTGCTTCTGCATGGAAATCCTCTGGTTCCTAGACGCTTGGCCACTTCTGCAAAGTAGGCTGACCAGGGTCCTGTGATGTGTGAGGCCTGGCCACAAGGCAAGGTCACAAAGCCATGAGCCACTCTCTGGTGGTGCTGTCAGCACTGGGTAAGGGTGCCCCGTGGGGAACTTTGCTTGTCCCTTTCAGGGTTACTGGGAGTCTTATTAGGGATTAAGAGCTGTCAACCCCATTAAGGCCTGCAAAAAGTCATTCTTTCGTTTATTAGGATGGAGTAAAATGGCTAATCCTGAGGAAGCCAGAAGGGATTTAGGGTTAGAAAATCTTCATGGTTTAGATGCTATTTCTAGAATGTTCCCTATCTGTTAAGGAACAGCTCCTTTTCAAGGGGCTGGTTTCTCAGGGTTTATCAAGCAAAGTAGGTTATTTCAGTTATACATGCAGGAATAATGTAGGCTATACTGGCTGTTGATATAACCAAAAGGGCCACCCCATGAAGAAGACCACATCTGTGACACCAGGAGTCACCTCCCTCTCCCTTCCCCTCCCACTATGGGCTGAGAGGCCTTGAACTTCACGGGCAGATGCCACAGAATTCAAAGCCGCCACTTCCCGGGCACATCTTCTCTGGAGTGAAAGGTGTGGTTAAGGGAGCAAGAGTTGCCGCAGTGCAAAGGCTTCCTAAGTGCCAAGCTTGCTAACAAACATGTGATGTGCATTATCACCTTTAGTTCTGGCCAGAACAATGCAAGGGGGGTGTTGGTTCCAGGGGAACTTAACACTAAGGAGGTTAGGTAGTTTGCCCCAAGTATGTGAGTGACAAGTTCAAGAGCCAGGTTTTTGTTTTTTTGTTTTTTTTTTTTAAAGATTTATTTATTTATTTATTTATTTATTTATTACTTAAAGAGCGAGCGAGCTTGCAAGTGGGGGATGGGCAGAGGGAGAGGGAGAGAGAGAATCCCAAGCAGACTCCCCACTGAGTGCAGAGCCCGCCATGGGGCTCGATTCTACCACCCCGAGATCGTGACCTGAGCCGAAATCAAGAGTCGGACGCTCAACCGCCTGAGCCACCCAGGTGCACAAGCTGGGGTTTAGACTGTTTGATCCCAGAGCCTGGGGTCTTAAACACATTGTCACACAGCTTACACAGGGCTGGTGTGTAACTTGCCATTTAAGTGGAAGTTTGCTTGAAGTAAATTAACAGCACCTCCTTTATCATAAACAGAAGGCAGGAAATCGCACACGTACCATGCAAATAAAAGATAATCCCTGTGTTAAAAAAGCGGAAGCTGTATAGTTTAGCATCGTTCTTCAGCTTTTTTGATGATATCTCACAGTAAGAAATATATTTTTTTCATGACTCGGTGGACGTACAGACGTGTGTGTGTGTACATGTGTGTATGTGTTGACTCAACCCAAAATTTCCATGGAATAATTCTTTCTTCTTTATCATGTACTCTACACTGAAAGATTTTCTGTTCTTTTTTTCTATTTCAATTTTTTTACAGTGCTGATTAAATCCATTTCATCAAACTGGTTACTGTCACAGACCCTGGTTAGTGGGGCTGCATGTCTGGAGCAAACTGAGCTGGAAGTGTAGATTTTCTACTGCTTAACTTCTTGACCTTCGGAACATTCCTTAACTTCTTATGCTTCAGTTTCCTCATCTATAAACTGGACATAATAAAATAATACCACCTTAAAAATGTTAAAACTAGTAGGCAAAATAATGCAGATGATGAAGTGCTTAAACCAGAGACTGGTAAAAGAAAATACCCGATTAATGTTAATTATGATTTCCTAATTATTACACATAATTTTTCAACATTGTCTTTATTTTGGTAAGTTGGCTTCCATATTTGCTGTTGAACAACCTTTTAAAAAATTAAGGCAGTGGGTATCTATTTGGAGCTATATAATTCTGTCCACAAATGAGTGAGAGGTCTGGTAATGATCATGTCAAACCCCATTTTTGTAGGACTTAAAGGCAGATATGACTGATATAAGGTAGGAAACAGAAGAACTGAAGTTCAAACATAACTATGTCTTGGATTCAAGCATGTTCATAATACAGACACAAAGTCATAGACAGAAAGTTCCAAATTACACCTAGTCTAAATTCTACATAAAGAAGGTGGGGAAAAATGTAACACTTCCTACAAGAATTTCTGTCAAGATAATAAAATGAAACCAAGGTGTTGGCATTGTTAGGAGCAAATGTCTGTTATGTGGAAGACTATTTGTATGGAGACATTTTCCCCACGATGCCCATAAGTGAAAGGTTGTTTTATGGAACCTTTCCCATTTATGACTTACAGTTTCTACAGCACGAGGTGCTGGGATGAAGGAAGTTAGGACAAGGAGAGGCTACATCAACCCTCAGGTCGGGTCTCCCTTCTTAAGAAGGACAAGGAAATTTCCTTGGATTAGTCCCTTGACAAGGTGAGGTCACCACACAGAGTTCAATCAGAATTTTCTGGGTTTTAAAAAAGAGAAGAAAAAAATAATTGTATCATTTCTCTGGGTCCTAAATAATTTCTTGGAGTAGGTATTATTTTATTATGTCCATTTTATAGATGAGGAAACCGAGGCACACAGGATTAAGGAATTTTCCTTAGGCATTAAGGGTCATCTTAGGCATTCTGGGATTTCTCCCCATTTTATGTAGTCTGACAAAGTCTCATCCTGCCCCTTGCATTTTAAGATATAAAAAATTATAGATTCTATGGGAGACTGAGGTGAAGAGATGACCTTTTAAGAACAACATGGAAAAGACAGGGAATCTACCATGACAGAACATTGTGACTGGTCACAATTTGCTTTGGGCCCAGAAAGTGCAGTTTATGTTCTCCTTAAACCAAGATTGCTTCTAGCTATTTCTTCACGTCTTTTTTTATGGACACTGCACAGAGGTGAAAAGGCTACAATGCTGCTAAGACAAATGAGCAAACCTTTCTTAGGAGCTTGGTGTACTGGAAACTAAGCACAATTAAAGGGATATTAAAATGGATTAAGCCTGTGAACCCAAGGACAGCTTGACTTCAGTGTCAAGGGGCAAAGCAGCTGGCTATTTTGGAAGTTCAAGGTGGTAAGTTCAAGGCCAGTAGCCTGACATGAGTGGCCATAGACAGGACCAAGCTTCATGTAATTCAGAATTATGTGGGTCTTAATTCATTTTCTAGCTTCCGTTCTTTCCTATACAAAGTGAAGTACTTGGCTGAGATGGTCTTTGAGACCCCTCCTTGTTCTAATACTGAGACTTAAGGTAGTCAAAATAGAACTTTCCACACTCCCCAATCCCAAACCCTAACCCTAATCAGGTCTCCTTGGAGACCATTTGCCCACATGTGGCTTTCCTTACCATATAACCTAAGTTATCAGTCCTTAACGGTTGCTGTTGGCAATAAGTGGCCTCTCTGGATTCTCCTTTGTGCCTTTTGTAGTTACCATGCAAAAGGATTTGGGTGTGGACTATAAAGCGTGAAATAGGAGATTCCTTCTGTAATCATGACAATCTGTAGAACCCACCATCTGGAGTGAATAGACAATAGAATACTAAGTTTCAGAGTCAATAATTTGTATGGTTGCATTTCCATGACACAATTATAACAACAGTAAAAACAAGATGGCAACACTCTTGACTCCCTACTAATGGACATTCTCCACCTGTTTTTTTTTTTTTTTTTAAACCAGTCTACCATCTACAACAGAGGTTGCAAGTGCCAGATCCCCACTTTTCCAGCCTCCCTTACAACTAGGGGTTGACTGTGTTTTCTAATCCTGAGAAGAAGTCAGCAGATGACGTGAGGGGAGGTAAAATGAAAGAGAAGACCCTTCCTGCTCTGTCCTGCCTTTGAACCTGGTAGAGGCAGGATATGATATGTGGAGCTGTGGCAGCCTTCTTATCTCCAAGGGGTATGAGCTGGTGGCACAGCAAGGTGGACCTTGTTCCACACTGGTTCATGGACAGGGAAGACAGAGTGCAGGAAGCCCTCATTAGGCTGGGGAGAGTCCATGAGGAAATCTACTTACATAAAAGGGGGACTTTCATGCTGAACCGTGAAAAACAAAAACAAAAGAAAGGTATGGTTGTTGGGACTTTATCTTGAAAACTGAAACAAAAACTAGGAAAATAAACTTATATTATCTTCTTTGAATGTGGTTTTGGTTATAATTACAACTGTGCATGAGTTCTTAGGAAAAAAGTAGGAATCGAGTGTTGATTGTTTTTCTTCTGGGTGATTTTTCTGGAAACACTAATTAGACAGCCTTCATCTTAAACACTGAGCTTATCAGGATGGTCAGACAAAGGGTCAGTTCAACAAAAATGTGCAGAGGCTTTATTTCCCCAAGGGCTTCTGCAGTCATTCTCTTTGAAGGCACTTCCTGCTTGCCACCTTCCCATCTTTTCCTCCTCTTCCGTTGTCAGGGCCCCACCTCTACCTGGTCATCATACATCAATGGCTTCCCCTGAGATGGGAGGAGACACCAACCTGATCACTGTCAGTGACTTCATGAAACCCTGCATCTATTGCAAGACTTCACATTTCACTTTGTGACCCCCTTTCGATGGATTACCATACCACATCTGTGACCCAGAGAGACAGAAACCTATAGAGGATTTAACACCTTGGTTGCGGGTTGATGAGGTATGGAGAAGAGAGATGTTGGTGATAAAGGGAGAGCTGTGTGTAAGGAAGAACAAGTTGCTAAAAGTAGCCAGTTCCTTGGAAAGTGTTCTTGTTTACTACACCTACTATTTCCTGACTCAACCTTTCAACTTCTCAGACTCAGATAACCAGGATCTCTTTTAAAATATCTGGCCTCAGTTTCCTAGCTATTTTGGATCAAAATGTCTCCATTTAGTTTGAGTTATTTTGCAAACAGTCTCAAATTTCTGCCTCATTTATTGTTTGCAGTTTGATACTGAATGACCATTTTCTGAGCATCCACTGTGTACCAAGCTCTAAGAAGATGGCTAGGAATCTATGCAGGCCCTGCCAATGTGTTTTCTCCTGGACCCTGTCTGGAGAGCTCCATCCTACTCATATTCAAAGCAGCGCTCTGGGAAACTTGGTTGTGGCTTCACCTTCTGCACTCTTCACAGGATACACCCGCCTCTTACAACGGCAGTTGCTTACGTACAAATGTGCTCTCACCCCAACACTGCCCCGCTGTGGAAGGCCGACTGCCTGGTCAGCTAAACTCCACCCTGGTTCTCTGAATCTGCTTCTCTCCACCACTGAACAGGAGACACATACCTTTTCCCTAACCCACAGGGGTGTGGTCAGGACGAAGGAAATAACTTTGAACAACCCACATTTATTTGGCACTTTATTTCTAAAATTATTTTGGAATTCTTTTTTTTTAATTTTATTTTATTTAGTCACCATACAGTACATCATTAGTTTCTGATGTAGTGTTCCATGATTCATTGTTTGCGTGTAACACCCAGTGCTCCATGCAGTACGCCCCCTCCTTAATACCCATCACCGGGCTAGCCCATCCCCCCACCCCCTCCCCTCTAGAACCCTCGGTTTGTTTCTCAGAGTCCACCGTCTCTCATGGTTCGTCTCTCCCTCTGCTTCCCCCCCCCTTCATTTTTCCCTTCCTTCTCCTAATGTCCTCCATGGTATTCCTTATGTTCCACAAGTAAGTGAAACCATACGATAATGTAAATTATTTCAAAATTATTCCTCCCAGCCACCTTTTGTGGTATGAAAGATACTGTCACCCCAGTGGGTTAATAAAATAGTATCATGACTGTTCTCAGAGAAGGTGTGATTTGCCCAAAGTCGTATGGTCTGTGAGTGGGTACAGCTGGAGCTGACACCAAAGCCTCGGGGCTTTTCATGGGCACAGAACATGTTGAGGGCTTTGCGTGGGTTTCAGGGCCAACTACTCCCTCTAGTGAGAAGGATCAACCAAGACAAGGATGAGGTATCTAAGCATCTTTTCATTATTTACTCATCAGATGGTCTTTTTCAGTCTCCTTCCTAAGCAAGAAGCAAACTCTTTGCAGGAGAAAAATCCCCAAATCCCCTGGTATTCAGGTCTGGGTTACTGGCAGGCTGAACAGAGGACCTCCCCAAAATGTCCATGTCCTAGTCTTGCAATGCATGAATATGTTACCTTACGGGGCAAAAAAAGACTTTGCAGATAAGATTAAGTGAAGGATCTGGAGATGGTACCCTGGATTATCTGGATGGGGCCATTGTAATCACATAGGTTCTTAAAAGGGAGAGTCATTATCATCAGAAAAAGAAAGAGGTGATGTGTTGACAGAAGAGGTAAGGGTGAGAGATTCAAAGAGGCTACACTGCTGGCTTTGAAGATGCAGAATGGTGCCATAAGCCGAGGAGTACCGGTGACTCCAGAAGCTGGAAAACACAAGAAAATGGATTCTTCTCTAGGGTCTGCACAAGGAACTCAGCTAGACCAACCCATGTTAGGTTTCTGGCCACAGGGACCATAAGAGAGTGAATCTGTGTTAGTTTCCTATTGCTTCTGTAACAAATTACTACAAACTTAGTGGCTGAAAAAACCCCCACAAATTTAGGTATTTTTTAATCATCCCACTAGAAAAAAATGTTTTAATCATTTAGAGGCTCATAGGAAACAATGGCAAGAAAGGGCTGCTCAGAAATAAATGCACAGGACGAAGCGACGAGGTGTCCGCAGTAGTTAAAGCAGCAATTCAACGGGGCAGCAATGATTTGTGTGGGTAGACATTGGACTTTCCCACCCAGAGGCCAGTGGGCTCCTTTGTCCTGTGCCCACCCATTCAGACCCTTCACTCCTAACTTGTTTTACCCAGGAGTACCCACAGGACTTCCAACTCTATCAGACTCAGTAAGAATTTCAAAAACCTTTTGAAGGTGGTCGAGTTTCAAGTAGGTGACTTTCTCTGCTCATTGTTGTCACAGCATCGGGAGCTAGTCAAGCTTTGAGCCTTTGACAGTGATTTTGGAAATTACATTTCTCTCTCCAGGGCCAGTTGGAAGACCAGGAATGTGATGGGGAGCAACAAATCAACCCATCACCCTACCAGGGACTGTCCTTCTTCCTTAGTGGCCACAGAACAGCTGAGTAGACTTTGGGGCTTAATTTCTCCTTTTAGTGCTTTCCTTCGGGTGACAGCTGTGGCTGAGAATCTATGACCGCAAATCCACACGTCCCATAACACAGCATTGGAGCCATCTCAAAATGTACTTAATAGGACAAGACATCCTTCCGCCATAGAACTAAGTCTGTGGGACGCCGGGGCCAGAGTGCGCAGAAGATTTATGGGTTATAAGTCAGCCTGCCTGGGCCACAGTCACAAAATCTGTCACCATTCCTGCCACTCTAATTGGCTGAAGTCTCTACTCAGCACAGTGTTGGACAGCATTTCATCATGGGTATTTGTTTTGGGGGTGATTTGTAACAGAAAAATCACCAATGTGGCTGATGACTGCTCCCTCAAATTGGCAGAGAAGCATCACGCCACTCCCATGGCAGACAACAGACCAGAGGCAGAGCGACGGTGGTATCTTGTAGCAAATTGAAATGAACACATGACACCTACTCTCCACTCGAAGAAATAACAATATTCTACCCACTTCTGTTTCCTTCACAGCATTTGCACTGGGCTCACCTTTCGGCTGGGTCCTCTCCATCTTAACCCCTGACCTGACTTCAGGGTGGCCAGCACGGAGGGAGGAAGCGAGGCATTAGTGAGTGAAGATGCTTCCGGGGAGAGGTCTAGCTAATGTTGTTTGCCCTGCACTTCATTTCAAATCTCCCTTTCTGAATTTTATTTCTGGGCTCAAAATCTTTGTGAACAAAAATGCTCTGCACCTGATTAAAAAGCTGAGAAAGGATTTGAATAGACATTTCTCCAAAGAAGATATAAAAATTGCCCATAAGCACATGCAAAGATGCTCAACCTCATTAGTCACTAGGGAAATGCAAAACCTCAGCGAGATAGCGCATCATACCCACCAGGGTGCCTATCACCAAAAAAGATGGACAATAACAAGGGTTGGTGAGGATGCGGGGGAAATTGGAACCCTCATTCATCTCTTGTAGGATTGTAAAGTGATGCAGCTGCTTTGAAAAACATTTCGGTAGTTCCTCAAAAAGTTAAACAAAGTTAACATATGACCCAGCAGTTTCACTCCTAGATCTATATTGAAGAGAACTGAAGACAAATGTACACACAAAAATTACTACATGAATGTTCACAGCAGCATTACTCATAAGAGCCAAAGGATAGAAACCACCAAATGTCCATCAGCTGACGAATGGGTAAATATAATATGATATATCCTTAGAGTGGAATATTATCCAGCTATAAAAAGGTATGAACATGAATGAACCTTAAAAACATTATACTAAGTAAAAGAAGACAGACACAGAAGGTCATATATTGTACACTATGATTTACATGAAATACCCATAACAGGAAACCTACAGATTTTCAGAGAATAGCTTAGTGATTGCGGGGGGAGGGGGACATGGGATGACTGCTAACAGGTACAGGGTTTCTTTTTAGGATGATAGAATGTCCTGGAATTGGGTAGTGGCGATGGTTCTGCAACTTTGTGAATATGTTAAAAACCCCCACAAAATTGTACCCTTTTTTAAGTGTAAATTTTATGGGATATTTCAATAAAAAAATTATATGACAAAAAAATCACCTCTGAGGAGTGATACCAAGGTTCCAAGGTGGTCTTATTCTTCCACTTGGATTTTGAAAACTGTGCGATTTCAATGAAGATACGATATTTGCAGAAAGAAAATATGCTTTGCCTCCTTCCCCTATTGGTGTTCCGAGCCTCAGCATCACTCCCAGAGCACGCAAGCCAGGGGGCTTGGGCATCTGAATATGCTGTTTGCTATCTGAGCCTGGCTCTCTGATGGCGAGCCCCCCAAGGGCCTTTGTCACCACTGTATTCCCCCCTTGCTGTGGGTTAAAGTGTGTCTCTCAAAAAGATATATTCAAGTCCCGATTCCTAGGGTCTGTGAACCTGACCTTATTTGGAAACAGGGTCTTTACTGAAGTAATCAAGGTAAAATGAGGTCATCCTGGGTTAGGGTGGGCCCTCATCCATTGACCGGTGTCCTTAGAAGAGGTACAATTTGGACACATAAACATGCATGGAGGGAAGACAACGTGAAGACACATGGGGATAATATCATGTGATGTGGGATGCAGAGATGGAAGTGCTGCAGTTATGAGTCAAAGCATGCCACGAATTGCCGGTGGCTACCAGAAGCTGGAACAGGCAAGAAGGGATGTTCCCCTACAGGTTTCAGGAGAGCATGGCCCTGCCAATGTCTTGATTTTGAACTTCTCCCCTCCAGAACTGTGAGAGGACTGTTCTATTGTTTTAAGACACTCACTTTGTGATAATTTGTTATGATCATCCTATGAAACTAATACACGCCTCTAGTGCGGAGCCTCACACACAGAGACCCAGGCATGTCTGCCCAGCAAATGAATCTTTCGCTTCCACATGAACTGTTGTGGCTGAGATGCTCCAGCAACTGGCTGATAAAAAATGGAAATGTTACAGATGTGGGATCCAGAGAGAGATGAAATGGTTTACCCCATGTAGGGAGCAGAGTGGGGGACCTAGGATTCCGTTTAGATGTTTCGACCCTTAGTCAACTAAGGGAGATGGGAAACAGAAATGAGCCAGTCAGGAGTCTGCTATGAGTCAGAGGCTAGGGTCATGGTCCAGTTTAATTCTCTCCACAGCCTGTGCCACGAGTATTCTTATCTGCATTTTTGAAAATTAGGTAATTACCATGAAAACATAGATTAGGGCTATATCCAAGATCACTTAGTAAAAGGCAAAGCCATAGCTGCGCCTGGATCTTTAGGATTTCAAGGTCTTCCTTCCCCCATCTTGCTAAGGGGATCTATTGATCAGACAGCTTTCAAACTTCAGGAGGACTTTTCAAGTTGATTTGGAAAATGACCAGGATCTACTTCCTTTATAAATTCATGTTTGGGAAGAAAAAAATCAATATCCCTATTTTGTAGTCACTGATTATGATTATAAATTCACAAATATAAAAATTTTCTGTGATCAGTAGAACAAAAATAATATTTTCCTACATATAGTGTATTTTAGCCCTTTTGAGAATAATAAATTGCTAAGATAAATCCTATGACCAGTCAGTGAAACCTTAAACTTAACTAAAGAGATTTTGCATTCAACTTTTGTAGGTGAAGTGGCGGACAAACATTTTGGTAAAGGCATATAATATATTTGTAGGCTATATTGTTTTATTATCTTGGGAGTAGTGAATGGAAATAACTTTTTAAAAAAGATTGATTTATTTATTTGAGAGAGAGTGTGAACAGGGGGACGGGCAGAGGGAGAAGGAGAGAATCCTCAAGCAGACTTCTTGCTGAGCATGGAACCTGATGCGGGGCTCGATCTCGGGACCATGAGATCATGACCTGAGCTGAAATCAAGAGTCAGACGCTCAACTAACTGAGCCACGCAGGCACCCCTGGAAATACGTTTTAATAGGATATGCAAGATGTTTTCTTTTTGGCATCATTTCTTTAAAAATAAAAATCTTTTAGGGCGCCTGGGTGGCTGTGTCAGTCGGGCGTCTGCCTTTGGCTCAGGTCATGATCCCAGCGTCCTGGGATCAAGCCCCACATTGGGCTCCCTGTTTGGTGGGGAGCCTGCTTCTCCCTCTCCCTGCTTATGCTCGCTCTTTCCCTCTCTAATAAATAAATAAAAATCTTTGAAAAAATAAAAATCTTTTGTTACAATTTAGGAAGATTGTTTTTCTATTTCTTTTTCCATTTTCCCACTAAATCTTTATGAGGATTGGCTTATTTTGAAGTTGCTAACAATCTGTACATCTGGGAACAGCTTTTAAGATCTAATGACCTATGCTTACCCCTCATGTGCGAGCACTGAGTGTAGCTGAACTAATGTTTTATAATCTCTGAAAGAATTACTTTTATTAGAGCAATTGCAAATGTAGTTGGAGATGATTTAGTCCATTTTCCTACAGCTTTCAGAGAAATGAACATAAAACTACATGCCATAATTAAATTAAGCCAGTGAAAAGAAATGCAACAGTTTAGCCCTGGAATGAGTCTCTCAAGCTTAAAAGTTGCAAATACGTGACTCTGATGATCAAGGATTGTGGGACATTCAGTGGCAGCTGTCACATTTAAGAAGATGCCCATTGGACTCTCCCTTTTGCAAAAATCTTTCTCTGTAGGACTCAAGGTAGTCACACATTTGCTATATGATAAGATTAGCATGAGTTGCATGAGTTCTTTCATGAAATAATAAACAGCACCTGCTAGTGAGATGACTTTAGAGTACATTATGACTGTCTACTGAAATTTGTGGAATTCCTTTTATCATAGGGCATGGGAGCATTATGTTAAAAGCATTCATTATAATACCATGCATGACCCCAAAAGGGCTAAGTATTTTGTTCATGGGTTATCAAGTTAGCTTTGTCATGTAATTCTGAAGATGGGGCCAATGGATCACAGTCTGCCTTACACAAAAGTCATGAGTAAGAATAACAACTAAAAGATGGACTGTTGGAAACTTCAGTGGAAATCGTAGTAAGCTTTCCCATGCTCCATTCCAGAAATACATGATTCATTCACTTTTATGAGATTGTGCCTGGCCTTGTGTGCACTTTTAAAAAGACAGTGGCTAATCCATTAATGATGCAGTTGATTTTTCACTGTGTCAAAAATCATATTCAATAATATCATCCTACTTTGTGCTCTAGAGATCTAAGATATCAAAACAGAAAGATGAGTTTGAAGGCTGAAATCATGCCATTCTTCAAGTGCTCATTGACTGAGGTTGAACGGAGGAGCACCCAGGGAGAGAAGCCACCTGACCCCTGGAATAAGAGCCAGCTACGCTGCTATATTGGCTCTGCATGACTCAGAGACCCTGCCTTCTCTTGGGCTGGCTCTCTCGATTTCTCTCCCTTTCTCTCTCTCCTCTAAAATCCTTTCTCTTAAAAAAAGACACTATGACTCTATAAAAAAGAAATTTCCTCCAATATTTTCTGCATATAAAGGTAATGCAAGCTCATTTGGAAAATTCAGGCAATACAGAAGAAATATAAAAAGTGAAAATCTTGTTATACCTTAGATGTGGGATATTCATTCAACGTCTTTCCTCGTCCCCGTGGGGACACAGCTGTGCTGACATGCCAGCCTCCCTTGTAGTTAGCAAGGCTGTGAAGGTGGGATGAGTGCTCTTCTGAGCCTGACTCATTAAGAGCCTTCCTTGCAATGTTGAATAATCTTTCTTTCCTCTCCAGCCTGACTAGAATGCAGAGTTCCACCAAAGTGACCATGAGCTCCACACACTGGAGATAGCAAAGCATAGAATGGCAGGAGCCTGAATTCCCTCCACAAGTGGCCAGCCCTATAGTTTGGACTTCAAATGAAAGGAAGATAAAATTCCATCGTTTTGGATCATTACATGCCTGGGTTTATTTCTTAATGCAGCTGAGCCTATCTTATCCTGACTAGCACAATATCTTATTAGCAGAGATAACGATGTAACATTTCAGTAAATCTAATTCCAGATATCTCTTTATGAGTAAGACCAACGGGGGTGTGTGAGTACGTACATATGCGCGTGCACACACACACACACACACACATGCATACAAACACAGTTTTTTCCTAGTAGGATCACACTATACATGATACCTTTTTCACTCAAGTGTATCTGGTATGGATATTTCCATATATTGTGATCATTAATATGTATCACCCTTATACAGGGCTTCATGCTCTTCTGTTGAATAATTATATTGCATTAAAGACATTAATTTTTCACTGATGGAAATTAAGTCTGTTTCCAAATTTTCATTATAAACAACCTTGAGATGAGCCACCTTGTATATACCTCTTTGTGCACTTGTCCAATTATAACTTCAGGATAAAGTGTGGGAAGGAGAATTTCGAGAGCAAGGTTTGATCCACACTACCCAAGCTGCTCTCCAAAGGTTAGGATAATCCACTTGTCATCTAACAGGCAGTGAAAATCATGTTTTCCCCACTTCCAGCCACTGGGGATTGTCAAACTTAAGAATCTTGGCCCATTTGTATTATGCTAAGTGAAATAAGTCAGTCGGAGAAAGACAAATACGTATATGATTTCACTCATATGTGGAATTTAAGAAACAAAGCAGAAATAAGATAAAAACAGAGAGGGAGGCAAACCATAAGAGACTCTTAACTATAGGAAACAAACTGAGGGTTGCTGGAGGGGAGGTGGGTGGGGGATGGGGTAATTAGGTGACGGGAATTAAGGAGGGCACATGGGTGATGAGCACTGGGTATTATTTGCAACTGATGAATCACTAAATTCTATCCCTGAAACTAATAATACTCTATATGTTAACTAAATCGAATTTGAATAAAAAACTAAAAAAGAAAAAAAGAATCTTGGTCCATTTAATAGGAAAAGAAAGATCACAGTGGTGATTTCATTTGCATTTCTTTTATTGCCTTTGATACTGACCTCTGTTCACGTGTCTATCGATCATGGACCATTTGTGTTTCTTCTTTTGTGCATAACCTGTTTGATTTTGGCCAATTTTTGTATTGGGAAGTTTGTCTTGTTCATATACATTTGCAAGAGTTTGTCCTAATTAATCTATTTTTTTTTTGCCAGTGAAATGTGCTTTGAAACTGATAACTACCAAGCGCTGGACTTATATGATCTTTGGGGGCTTAGCAGAGACTCCTCCCAATGTCCGACATGTCAGGAAGCAATGAATTCATTGCAGTTTCATGGTTAATAAGGCAGTGCTCACCTGGGGAAGTCTGGAAGGTGACTCTGCCGAGGGGAGACAGCAGACTAGCCAAGAGACACAACGCTGGTAAAACATTTTGCAAATAGGAGTCTCAGAAAGATAAATCACAACATTGCCAATTTGGCAAGACAATTAAATGGCAGGCCTATTTATACTGCTCAGGTAGAGAGAAAGGAATAGTCTCCTACATTGGAAGAGCTGAAGTACTGGGGGGAAATTGGTCATCATGGGGTCCCTCCTTCCCCATGAAATTGGAAAGAATGTAACATTACTTTCTGAATCATAAAGCAATGCTTGTCGCTCTAGCCTTTGGGGAATCCTCCGGGCTATACTTCCTCCATCAGCCCCATTAGCCCCTTGGTCTCGCTGGAGAATCACAGCCCGTGTTCCTCTTCGAGCTGAGTGTTAGGCAGAGTAAGCATTATTTAGTCTCAGAGAGTCTATATTTTCTTGCAAATGGTTAGCTGGAAGAAAAAAAAGAAAGGTGTCCATCTAACTTGGCATTAGAGCTGGGAATTTAACTGAAGGGTCACCTCATGCTGTCATTAAAATATGGATGTGACAGGCGGGGAGAGGCTAGCACCCTGTGATGTGACAGCCAGATCTCGCCTTCACCAGCCCCATAAGCCACCTGGGGCCGGTAATGGGGTTAAGTCTCCAGAATGGGGTTCTGGAGAGTCCTCCAGGGAGGTCATGGGAAGTTGGAGCTCTGGGGAGATCATCTAACCCCATCCACTCTGCCTAGGACAAGGCACGTCTATAAAACAGCCACAGAAGGTTAAGAAACACAGCTGGTGAGTCTGTAGTAAGCTCCCCATAAATCTGGGGATGGTAAGGCAACGATGACAAAGGATTTGGGCTCCACATAGCCAATGGCTTAGGGTGGGTATGGCTGAAGTTGGGGTGGTCCCTGGTGGATCAGTGAGGACCCCTTTGACTCTGTCAGGTGAGTACTTAAAAGAGTACTCAGAGCCCAGACTTTAGGGAACAGGGATCTTAGTTTTCTGGAACTCTTCCCCTTGCAGGGGAGTCTGACAAAAGCTTTGAGCCCTTGGCTTCAACCTTCATCATGTAAAAACTTGAGCACACACAATGTTTCAGAATAGTTCAGGCGTTTCACAGGGGCCAGAGGGACCCCTTACATATGGCATTGGGAGGCGGTGGTGAGTCCCCAGCAGGAGCAAAGGCAAAGCAAGGAGGGGTTTGGTGTCTTGGTGAACATGGGATCTGTGCCCTGCATGCCCACCTCCAGTCCCTATCGCCTGCTTCCTCATTTGAGGTGACCACAGAAAAAGGTGGTGGCCACGCTGGCCTCTGAAGGGGACAAAGCCAGGTGCAGAGGCCAAGCCCAGAGCAGCACTGGCTTCCCCACCTGGACTGCTGGAGGGTCTCTGGGCAGTACCCAGGGGCTGGGGGCCCAGTACACCTTCATTGACCCTTGCTCTGGGCCAGGCACTGTCTTAGGGACCAGAGACAGATGTTTTAGGAGGCAGCCTTACATTTGTGATGGTCAACTCTAAAATGGAGTGAGGGAGAAGTTATGTCAAGGGTTTGAGGATACTTCTATGTACTAAGCACTGGAGATAAAATAACTGGTTTTCCAGTCCATATCTGTGTTGCTCTTATTCCATGTGAATGTATGCTGTGGTGATCACAAATGACACGTTTAGGGATCAAGCTGGTTTAACTGTTTGTCATAATGCACTCTCCGAACTCTCTTGTGTGAATCCTTGAACTGTTTGAAGTTACAAAATACTCTCAATGCTGGAAGCAGTTAGCACTGGCCTGGACCTCGGGGGTGGGGGGCAGGAGGATGCTCGCTGGCAGAGGGGACTCCTCGGTGGCTCTCACAGTGAAATCTGCTGATGGTGGGTCCCCTAACAGGGAAGGGCCATGGAGGGTGCCACTTATGCTGAGCGTGGAGGGTGGGGCACCCTGTTCAGTGCAGTGGGGCTGGCCCGCTGCTTGGGTCCCAAGAGAAGCAAGCTGCCCGCCTCCTCCGGCTAACTCACACGGCTGTGTTGAACCCAGGAGATGCTGCTCTGACCTGGGCCACCTGCCACATTACACGTCTACAAGGTCGTATTCTGCCACTCTTCCGGATTTTCAATCCTGATTGCTCTGGAGCCTGAATGCATGAGCTCAAATCCCAGTGCCCTCACTTTCTAGCCGTATACCTTTGGGCAAGTTATTTTACCTCTTTGTCTCTCCATTTCCTCATCTGAAAGTCTGTTAGCACCAACTTCATGTATTGTTGAGATGAAATACATGAATACATATGAGACACTTAGAATAAAAATGATTCAGTACTCTTAGCGTTATACAAGGTGCTATAGTGTGAAGGCTAATAAGCAACTGGGATTGCAGCTTGGGTTTGAATCTTGACTGTTCCTCCCTAGCTGTGTGATCTTGAGCAAGTTTCTTAACCTCTCTGTGCTTTTGGCTCCTCACCCACAGCACAAGGATAACACCATATTCATCCCAGAGGGTTGTTGTGATGAATTAATGGGAAAATAAAGTGCTTGGAAAAGCCCCTGACACACGCTAAGTGTCATACACATACTAATTTCTTAATTTTGTTTTCCAGATGGCGAAACAGAGAGGTCAAGTAACTTCCCTAGAGTCACACAGCTAATTCATCATGGTGCTGAGACTATGGGAGACCAGATTCTCAAATAAAAGGGGAAATGCTCTTGCATTTCTCTAAAGCATTTTCTCTATTGAGAGAACAAGGAAGTTTCTACCACAGGCCAGAAATTCCCTTGAAGCTGTACACAGCCCTTTCCAAATCAGTTGACAATAGAACCCCCAGAACCCCCAGAACCCCCTAGAGGGATTGCTGGCCATGGTTGTTCTGGTCCGATATGGGTATGCTGATGCACACAGTTACTCTGGGAAGTGATCCCATTGTCTCCCTGGCTCCCTGCATTGTGGGGTAATGGGGTTGGGCTTTAGCTCCTCACCAGGCCAGGCCCTGCAGCACTCAGAGAAATCTTGCCCACTCGGGTACAGTGATCTTTGTAGAAGGTCCGTCTGCCTGTGTCCAGGATGCAGACAAAATGGCAACCTCTTTTCATCCTCAGCGAAACACATAATCCAAAGCTTACAGATGCTTTCAAAAAAGTCTGTTTCCTGCAAAACATTCCCAATCGTGTCCTTATTTTTCAAACTCCAGTTGCCCCTTTCAATTACCTTACATTTCTTACTATATATAGCCAGTTTGTGTAGCTGAGAAGAGTGTGTGTGCGGGCGTGTTTGTATGTGCGCACACGCTGAGCACTGGGGCAGTTTCTTTCCCTTTTGTAGGGAATACCAGCAAAGCTGCAGAACATCTCCATGGAAACCAGCCTCTAAATCCATCGGGCCTCTGCTGTGTGGCATACATCATCTGAAAGGCTGGCGGGAGCTGATGAGGCCCTTCCTAGAACACACACCATGCCATTTTCGAAGGCAGTGCCCCTTCCTTGGGACTGCTAATTTGCCAGTGGCGTCTGAAGGCTGAGGGAATCTCATGTGTTTACTCCACGGAAGCTTCAGTGTGCACAAGTTCCGACCGTCATGCAACTCCGGATGGGTTCGCTATCCCCATCATGCCACTAAATGCAGGTCTCCATAGTGACCTACAATACGGCCAATTTCCAATCATAATTTCTCCATAATGCTAAGACCCCTGTCCCTGACCCCATTGCCTTTTGGGTCTCCTGTGTGGTCCTATTGGGTTTCCCCTTGTTCTTTTGTCACAATGATATTTTTCAATTCACTGAAAAACAGGAGACGATTTCAAGAGGAATAGTCCTGATTTTATTGTTTTTAACCTTCCTCTCACCTCCTCGCTATGTGTCACCCATCACAGGATGGGTAGTAAGGCCCCAAACAAGATATACTCGATCTTTTTTGCGTTTCTGACAGGGATCAAAATTCTTATGCATCCCACTGATAAGAAGGGCAAACTGTTGGATCTTAGATTTCCAAGGTTTGTTTGAAACTTACACGTATTAAGAGATGGGATAAAACAGGTATTTGATGAGGTGAAAAAACTAAGTCCACAGGTATTTTTCACAGGTCTGTTTTACCTCTCTGTTAACATTAAAGCTTTCTTTGTATCATTATCATTGTCTGAATATTTGAACAGTTTTTCACATTACATGATCTCCTCCACCCTGGGCCAACCAGATATTTGCTTTCGGTGGTTACTGCTAAGTTTTTGTTTATAGTTCCTTCTGTTGTTCTGGATCCTTTTGGCAGCAACCAGTAAAAGATTCCAAAATTTTTTTCAATTTGACCTTTCAATTTGACATTTTGCCTGGACCATTTCTCTGGAAAAACAATGGAGGATGAGATCATTTGAGAAGCAAATTGTGCTAAGTTGTCTGTGATTTTAGAACTGACCTCAGAATGTCATTGCCTCAAAACGGAATGTTGTTCTTTTGTTTGCTTCTTAGACTTGTTTACTCCTGGCATTTAAAAAGCATTGTTACCTGTCTCCAACTTATAATAGGGTTACACCCCAAGAAACCCATCAGGAGTTGAAAATCTCATAAGTTGAAAATGCATTTAATACATTTAACCTACTTAACACCGTAGCTTAGCCCAGCCCACCTCAACTGTGCTCAGAACACGTATATTAGCCTAAGGTGGACAGAATCACCTAACACAAAGCCTCATTGACAATAGAGTGTTGAACGTCTCATGGAATTGATTGAATATTGCACTGAAAGTGAAGAACAGAATGGCTGCTTAGGTGCAGAATGGTTGCTGGTGCAAGAGTGGTTTACTGTCCTGAGGGTGGGCTGTCTGGGAGCCGCTGTGGCTGGGTCTGCCCAGCATCACGACAGAGGGTGGTACCTTCTATTGGCACAAAATTCAAAATGCAAAGTCTGATTTCTATTGAATGCATGTTGCTTTTGCACCATCATAAAGTAGGAAAATCATAAGTCGAACCATCTAAGTACTTATTAAAGTAGTCACAGCAAGAGAGTGCAGTTTGAGAATGTTTGTGGATTGAAATTCTATTTGACAAATTTGAAAGGAAATGATACATATTTAAGGGAAAAGTCTTGTCTGAAACCATATTCCCTATTAAATAATGTACTACAGTTGACCATTGGACACTATGTGTTTCGATTGCATGGGTCCACTTATGCTCAGATTTTTCTCAGTAAATACAGTACAGTGCTCTAAATGTATTTTCTCTTCCTTATGATTTTCTTAATAACTTTTTCTTCTCTCTAGCTGACTTCATTGTAAGAACACACTATACTATACAACACATATAACATACAAAGTATATGTTAATTGACTGTATTATCAGCAAGTCTTCTGGTCAACAACAGGCTATTCATAAGGTTTTGGGAGAGTCAGAAGTTATATGTGAATTTTCACCTGTGCATGGTCAAGGGGTGGGGGTTGGTGCCCCTAACCCCTGTTGTTCAAGGGTCAACCCTTGACAAGGGTCAATTTATATAATTACAAGATTATATGGTTATGTTTTTTAGTAAATCTGTCAGACTTCTTAAATCTGGCCTTTTATTTTTGTGCTACTTGTTCTTTTTTTTAATTTAATTTAATTTTATTATGTTATGTGAGTCACCATACAGTACATCATTAGTTTTTGATGTGGTGATCCATGATTCATTGTTTGCATATAACACCCAGTGCTCCATGCAGTACGTGCCCTCCTTCATACCCATCACTGGGCTAACCCATCCCCCCTCCCCCCTCCCCCCTAGAACCCTCGGTTTGTTTCTCAGAGTCCATAGTCTCTCATGGTTCGTCTCCCCCTCCGATTTTCCCCCCTTCATTTTTCCCTTCCTTCTCCTAATGTCCTCCCTGCTATTCCTTATGTTCCACAAATAAGTGAAACCGTATGATAATTGACTTTCCCTGCTTGACTTACTTCACTTAGCATAATCTCCTCCAGTCCCATCCATGTCGACGTAAAAGTTGGGTATTCATCCTTTCTGATGGCTGAGTAATATTCCATTGTATATACGGACCACATCTTCTTTATCCATTCATCTGTTGAAGGGCATCTCTGCTCTTTCCACAGTTTGGCTATTGTGGACATTGCTGCTATGAACATTGGGGTGCATATGGCCCTTCTTTTCACAACATCTGTGTGTTTGGGGTAAATACCCAGTAGAGCAATTGCTGGGTCATAGGGTAGCTCTATTTTTAATTGTTCAGATATAAGTAAAGGCTCCTAAAAGAATGCAGGTATGCCTTTTAAAATTGCTGAAAGTTGATTCATTTATCTTTTATATTTGGCTGTCAAGAAAGCCAGGTTACCAAGAAGGCATTCATTAAATTCTAATTTTCCTACCAGAAAAATCTGGAATAAATGATGAGAGGAAAAGTAGGTTAAAAAACCCACCTACATTCCTAATTTCATATGAATACAAGTAATATTTCTTCTGCTTGACAAAAAAAAGAGCCAAAAATTGCATTAGGAATATATCGGAATTCATAATTATGAATGAAAATAAATTGCTTTAATTCTGAAGTAGGTTTTCTTGTTTCGGGTCCCAAAGTTAAACTGTCAGAATTTTACCCGTTTAAGGGTGTTTTTCACCTTGTTTGTGAGGGGGAAATTGAGATATGGATATAAAATAAATATTATATAATAAGCATAAAATAGATAAATATAAAACCTGTTTCCACTCTAACTGGGTGTACTGAAATTCAATTCTCCCACTAACCTCCTGGCTATGCCATTGGGCCCCACAAGTTAAGGGCTCAGTTGTCTGCAACACTGCCCTATTTCAAAGGCCAGCCACACTTTGGGGGTCCCCAGACCACCTGCACTTTTGACCTATACTTCTGCCACAGTAGTAGTTATAAATCCTGGGGTTCCCATGACCCTTCCAGTTTCGATAATTTGCTAGAATGATTCACAAAACTCAAGAAAGCACTATACTTGTTATTCCAGTTTTATTATAAAGGATACAGATAGGCAGGGTCTGGGAGAGCTGAGCTTCCATGCTCCCTCCCCTTGGAGTCAAGGCATATCACCCTCCTGGGATGTCAAGGTCTTCATCCACCAGGAAGCTCCACTGAGCTTATGAAATCGTTGACTACATGACTGAATTCAATCTCCAGGTCCCTCTCCCCACTCAGGTCAGACCTGGTATTTTAGGGGACCAGCTTCCATCCTGAAGCTACCTAGGGGCCCATCAAGAGTCACCTCATTAGCAGAGCAAAGATACTCATTACTCTGGAAACTCCCAGGAAGTTCTGGGCCAGAACCCAGGAACAAAGACCAGATCCGTTATACCACAGCCACACATAACTGACAGGACAAGTCACTCCTGATGTTTGCTCTTACTTCCCCAGCGTCAAGCACAGACTGTTTTGTGTTTTCATTAACAAATTTGTCACTTTCCCTCTAGCATTGTTGTTAAGTACCTAATCCTTTATCTGATGATTTGCCTTGATTCCTGCCAAAATACATCAAAATATCATGACACATGAGTTCTGCCCATCTTCAAAGCGGCAGTCTTATTTTTATTCTTTGACTCCATGTTTCCCAACTTGGACTTTTATGTAAAAAATGTTCCCCTTAATGAAACAATTCCATTTACAATAGCACCAAAACCCATAAGATACCTCAGAATAAACCTAAAGAGGTAAAGGATCTATACTCTAGGAACTACAGAACACTCATGAAAGAAAGTGAAGACACAAAAAGATGGAAAAACATTCCATGCTCATGGACTGGAAGAATAAACATTGTTAAAATGTCTATGCTACCCAGAGCAATCTATACCTTCAATGCCATCCCGATCAAAATTCCAATGACATTTTTCAAAGTGCTGGAACAAACAATCCTAAAATTTGTATGGAATCAGAAAAGACCTTGAATCGCCGAGGAAATGTTGAAAAAGAAAAACAAAGCTGGAGGCAGCATGTTGCCTGATTTCAAGCTATATTACAAAGCGGTGATCACCAAGACCTGGTACTGGCACAAAAACAGACATATAGACCATTGGAACAGAATAGAGAGCCCAGATATGGACCTCAACTCTATGGTCAAATAATCTTCGACAAAGCAGGAAAAAAATATGCAATGGAAAAAAGCCTGTCTCTTCAATAAATGGTGCTGGGAAAATTGGACAGCTATATACAGAAGAATGAAACTCGGCCATTCTCTAACACCATACACAAAGATAAACTCAAAATGGATGAAAGACCTCAATGTGAGACAGGAATCCATCAAAATCCTAGAGGAGAACATAGGCAGTAACCTCTTTGACATCAGCCACAGCAGCTTCTTTCAAGATTCATCTCCAAAGGCTAGTGAAACAAAAGCAAAAATGAACTTTTGGGACTTCATCAAGATAAAAAGCTTTTGCACAGCAAAGGAAACAGTCAGCAAAACAAAGAGGCAACCCACAGAATGGGAGAAGATATTTGCAAATGACACTACAGATAAAGGGCTGGTATCCAAGATTTATAAAGAACTTCTCAAGCTCAACCCAAAAAATAAATAGTCAAGTCAAAAAATGGGCAGAAGATATGAAAAGACACTTCTCTGAAGAAGACATACAAATGGCTAACAGACACATGAAAAAATGTTCATCATCATTAGCCATCAGGGAAATTCAAATCAAAACCACATTGAGATGCCACCTTACACAAGTTAGAATGGCAAAAATTGACAAGGCAAGAAACAACAAATGTTGGAGAGGTTGTGGAGAAAGGGGAACCTTCTTACACTGTTGGTGGGAATGCAAGTTGGTACAGCCACTTTGGAAAACAGTGTGGAGGTTCCTCAAAAAATTACAAATAGAGCTACCCTATGACCCAGCAATTGCACTACTGGGTGTTTACCCCAAAGATACAAATGTAGTGATCTGAAGGGGTGTGCACCCTGATGTTTATAGCAGCAATGTCCACAATAGCCAAACTATGGGAAGAGCCAAGATGTCCACCAACAGATGAATGGATAAAGAAGGTGTGGTATATATATACAATGGAATATTGTATCAAAAGGAATGAAATCTTGCCATTTGCAACGACGTGGATGGAACTGGAGGGTATTATGCTGAGCGAAATAAGTCAATCAGAGAAAGACATATATCATATGATCTCACTGATATGAGGAATTCTTAATCTCAGGAAACAAACAGGGTTGCTGGAGTGGTGAAGGGTAGGAGGGATGGGGTGGCTGGGTGATAGACATTGGGGAGGGTACGTGCTATGGTGAGCACTGTGAATTGTGCAAGACTGTTGAATCACAGACCTGTACCTCTGAAACAAATAATACATTATATGTTAAAAAGAAGAAGAAGAAGAAGATAGCAGGAGGGGAAGAATGAAGGGGGGGAAATCGGAGGGGGAGACGAACCATGAGAGACGATGGACTCTGAGAAACAAACTGAGGGTTCTAGAGGGGAGGGGGTGGGGGGATGGGTTAGCCTGGTGATGGGTATTAAGGAGGGCACGTTCTGCGTGGACCACTGGGTGTTATGCACAAACAATGAATCATGGAACACTACATCCAAAACTAATGATGTAATGTATGGTGATTAACATAATAAAATTTTAAAAAAAGATGTGGTCCATATATACAATGGAATATTACTCAGCCATCGGAAAGGATGAATACCCAACTTTTACATCAACATGGATGGGACTGGAGGAGATTATGCCAAGTGAACTAAGTCAAAGAGAGAAAGACAATTATCATATGGTTTCACTTATTTGTGGAACATAAGGAATACCATGGAGGACATTAGGAGAAGGAAGGGAAAAATGAAGGGGGGGGAAATCGGAGGGAGAGATGAACCATGAGAGACTATGGACTCTGAGAAACAAACTGAGGGTTCTAGATGGGAGGGGGCAAGGGGGATGGGCTAGCCCAGTGATGGGTATGAAGGAGGGCACGTACTGCATGGAGCACTGGGTGTTATACGCAAACAATGAATCATGGATCACTACATCAAAAACTAATGATGTATTGTATGGTGACTAACATAACATAATAAAATAAAATAAAAAAAATGTTTCCCTCAACATAGAAATTTGGAAGCTTCTGGTTCAGGCTTGCTTTTTCTGTCCACCCTTGCCCCCCTGCGCCTCCAGCTGCAATAATAAATTAACCAGTAGTTTATTTACCTCAGTGTCTTCATCAATTACGTGACGTTTTTCTCTTATGGAAAGAACTATGGTTCCTAGGGAACTGAAGGATCTAATCTTTGCATTTTGAGGGCTCCATATTTGTGGGAAAGGCTCTTCAAGCAGTCCAGACTCAGAAATGGATACTCTAACTCAGAAGGCCATAAACTGGTGGGGCACATGGAATTTTCTGGAAGTACTTTTGTTTTATCAACTGGTATGGCCGCCTAGAGGATTCTCTCACCAGTGATTTGTTGGTCTATGGACCTTTCTGCTGCATGGTTTTGTGAAGACATGGCTAGATTTATTTTGTCCCCAGTACACCAGGACATAATATGGAAAGTAACTAATTGTTTAAAAAAAGTCACATAAAACGAGCCGTTTGAAAGTGAAAAACGCAGTGGCATTTAATCCATTCGTAATGTTGTGTGACCACCCCCTTTTAATTCTAAAACATTTTCATCACCCCCAAAAGAAACGGTGTTTACTAGGCAGTTACTCCTCCTCAAAGGGTAATTATTTCATTATTTTTAAACAAACTCTCTGTTTTCAGTCATTCACTTAACAAATATTTATTCCCACACTGCTAGGGACACATGCTGATTACTTTTTCTTTGTCATTTTCTTATTTTTCCCAAATGTATTGCATATGGCTATGGGAAGATTCTAGTCAACTGAATTTGGTTAACCAACTAGTAAATTCTACTCCGTAGATAGAGTCTGTGTCATCCGTTTCATCCAGCAAAAGGGCAGACACGGCAACTGCACAGGACATGCTGAATGACAGAGTTTTACTGTAATCGTATTGGATTAGAATTAGATCGTCAGACAGCCATTATCATTTTAAAGATTTCTTTAGGCAAGCATAAGTCAGGAGCAACCAGAGATAAGATTTCATATCCGAGTCAAAACAAGGATTCAGACTGAGGGGAGAATCGATACACAGGAAACTGTCACACCTGTTTGTTAAAAATATGCATTACTCACGGTGTTTGAAATGAGACCTTTTGACCTAACTGCAGCCTGCAGCTACTATTCCTGGGTGAACCAGTTGCCCTGACTTTGCCCTCTGAGAAGCATTCGTGAGAACAACCCAGATGCATATGGAGGATGACAGGTCCCTCATTATGGAAGGTCTGGGAGTTGGGGAGTGGCCCTTAGACTTCTTTCACAATGAAGAGTTTGTCAGCATGTGGCAGTCACCCCACTCCTTGTGGGTGGGAAGGCAGGGTGCAGCCAGGTGCCTGTTTCCCTCTGCCTGACCCCACTTGGCAGCCTGCATCCCTGGACCAGATCTGGGGCCTCTATAACCTAGGAGCTCTCATTTCTGAAAACCCGCAGAACCCTCTGCCCCATAGCCTCTAAAGGACTATTGCTTTTCTCTGTCCAAAGAAACTCCTTAATTGTCTTTTCCTCCCCAGGACTGAGAAGCATGTTTTTGCTGAGAGGATGCTTGACATAAGAAAATGCCTTTCTTTACTTCAGATGTAGGAGTCCACAGTTTTGCCAGAGCTGGCTCTCAAAGACCAGTGGGAGACTTCTCAAAGAACTAAATCTCCATGGATTCATTTCTGTTCTGTAATAAAACCCTCTACCGGTCTTAGGTTCACTGAGCAATGGCTGCTCTGTCTAGGGGCCACAGAGCTAAGCCATTTCTAACAAACATTTAGGCTGTGTCTGATATAACAGTGCAAATTACTTTCCTGGAATTGACATCAAAAAGGGACTTTTGTACAAAATAGTGCATATTTTGGTTCTGGTCAACTTAGAGAGTCAGTGAGTATCAGGAAAATTCAAAATTCCCAATTGATACATTTACTGGATCTCTTACTGGTCAAATCTTAATGTCACATTTAACACCTTTATAATCTTTATGATGATCTATCTGTTAGACAAATGTAATTCAGAAGCAAAACAGCCATTCAACTAACATCTTTCTTGTATTCGTTTCCTGGGACCACCATAATAATTTACCCAGACCCGAGCGGCACAAACCAACAGAGATGTATTCTTCCACAGTTCTGGGGCTGAGAGATATGGAGAGCAAGACATCAGCATTGCCACCCTCCCTTTGGAGGGTCCTCCTTGCCTCTTCCAGCCTCTAGGGGCTACTTGGCTTGTGGCTGCATCACCCCAGTCTTTAAGGCAGGCACCTCCCAATCTCTCTGTTCTGTCTTCACACCACAGCTCTGCTGTCTGAGGTCAAATCTCCCCCAGCCTTCCTCTCGGGAGGGTACATGAGATTGCCCATCTGGATAATGCAGGATAATCTACCCAAGTCAAGAATCTTAAATTAATTACATTTACCAAGACTTCCCTGTACTTTTTCTCCATACAAGGTAACATTCACAGATTCAGGGACTAGGATGTGGATCTCTTGTGGAGGTCTGCTTTTCACCCTACTGCAGAAGTGAGGCGGATTTCTATACTGCAGGGCATCTAAAACTTTATTAATACTGGTAGGCATTGGGAATCTCAAGCAGAGGGTCAAGTTCTTCCTGAAAGAATTGCTTCACCAACACCCTGCATCAACTCTACTTTTTAAAAATTTAATTTGAGGATGCCATGGGACTAATGTCCCCAGAAATATACTTCAGAAAATGTTGGTCTGTCAGGTAACTTACAGACTTCTTACCTGGCATTCAATGCCTCACTGACCTCATCCATTGTTCCTAGACTTTTACTATCTCCCTACTTAAAATGTCCAGCTTTATTCAGTACATCCTGATTGTCGTTCTCCAGACAACACCTGTGCTTTTCTGCCTCCACTCTGGTCTCCTAAGAGAACGACCACCCACCCCATTGTCCACCCCTGTGCTCTCCACTGCCCCCTAACCCACAGCACTGTAATCCCTTCTTCTCTCCTTGGGAAAGCCTGTCCATTCTCCAAGGCCCAGCTTTCCTGAAGCCTTCTTGGATCCCCAAGAAAGAGTCTCTCCTTTTTCACATCTCAGCTTCTGTGTTGCAAAACTCTGGGGTCAGTCATAATCAAGCACAGAAATGTGCAAATGGTTACCGTTTTATTTGACAGTGAGTAGATTCAAGGGTCATCCTTGTGGATGACCTTGTCTTTCCAACATGGGAAGACAGGGAGGTAAATCACAACACACACTTGGGGTTCCTCCAACAAGTGCACAGTTGTAAGTTGAACTTCATCTGATGTTGTGTCGTGGTTTCAAAAAATAAAAGGTGGGGTCTGCAGGTGTACCCCACTCACTCGGGATTTTGTCACCTACTTTCTTATGACAGGACAAGAGCTCTTATAACTTACCTCACTTTCCACACACGCTCATGGGGCCTACTGGTAAGTGCTTCGCTCTTACTTGGTTAATTATTTGTGATGGACTCACTCTTGATTTATATAAAAAAATCAAATTATTTTTTAAGAGGATGCAGAGAAGGATCATGCAAAGTAGTTCTGAGGAATACAACTCTTGATTTGCCCAAGAAATTATTTCTTTCTTCCTCAGTGGCTACGGAGTGATATTTATAAGTCTGACAGGAGAGAATGGTAAGAAAATCTTCTCCATGGGAGAGTCTTAGAGATGCGTCTGACACCTTTCCCTTCATTAAAGCCAAGGAAAGAGAATTTGGAACATACATAAGAGGAGAGCATTCTGGAGTAAAAAAAAAAAATCCAGACTAGCATCCTGGATTTTGGGGAAAAAAATCCAGACTTGTTTCTTCCTATCCAGTATCTTGCTGAAAACACTCTTGTTGAGAATGTGTGCTGGAAAACAGAAGAGCAAAGGCCCATCCCTGTAGGCTAGGGCTTAGCAACTTGGAGGAGAAAATTATCTGGGGAAGGGGATTATTTAGCACTCAGGGCACACTGATCATTGGGTGCTTTTCTTTGATTTCATTGGACACACAGTTCTAGATGAGAACTAGAGCCATGATCTGAGTTAAGTAAATAAATATCTAGTAAGAAACATCCCTAGTGACCCAGAATGGAGTGACGTTTGGTTTGGATTTGACTTCAGAAAATCAAAAGTGAGTTTTCTCTTTCTCTTAAATTTGTGAGCTGGACTGTATGAGTCCAGGGAACAGACACCATCCATATCACATCCATGCCAGGTGATATTGGGAGGGAAGAGTCCATAGATTGAGTTGAAAAGAATACTGATATATAGCGATGAAGCCCATAGGGAGAATCTCATAAGGTCATGTGTAAGGCACAGTATTATTTGTCAGAACAAAGGTAACATAGGTAACAAACACCACATATTAAAACCCCCCAAGTAGTCCAAATCAGTCAAGAAATTTTTAGTACCTAATGCCAATTTATAAAATCATAAAGCCATGTCATAACTCTTGGATCTTTAAGAGACTTGAATATAGTACAAGGTGTTGAAACTTGACAATATGAATATACTTATAACAGCTAGAGAAGAGTAAGTAAAATGAGGTGTGGTGATAATAGTACGTTTTGTTGGACAATTGCTATGTTAAATGCTTTATAGGTTAACTTTCAGTATAAGAACACATATTCTACATATATATAAACTTTCAATGTACCTATTAACTTTGGACTCATATTCAAATGCATTTATTTATAGATAATATATAATATATTGTGTACATAAATATACGTATTAGTTTGTACATAAATATACATATTTTATATATATATGTATAATTTTAGGCACATTATCAAAACAGTGCTGGGTGGCTGCTATGCTCAGTTGCAGGGAAGAACGGGTAATGTGCCAGTGAGCTCATGGCTAGGAGGTGGTACTGTTGGACTCACAGTGTCAGGGATCACAATGACTGACAGACCTCTCCCTGGGACCCCACATGCATGTCAGGGATGTTTGCTAGTTGTGTAGAAACCTTTATGAATGCAGTTCTGGGCTGCAAAACAATTCTCTGAGTCAATATTTAAAATCAAGATGCCTCCCTCCTTTTAAAGCCTTTGAGCCTGAAATTTAATATCTTGCGAGGGAGATTAAATCAAAGCAGAAAAGCACATGAGAAATGTAGGCAGTGATGTTTTTACTGCTGATCCCCTCAGCTCGTTCCTCTTGGTGAAGCCAAGCCTTGGTGAAGTCTGGGAAGTGACTTCCTCCCACTAGGTGCCACCACCTTCACCTGAGTTTAGTCTTCCCCAGTGCCAGGAGCCAGGTGCTTCCCTTGCCTGCCTCCCCTCCCCAGACAAATTCAAGAGGCGGTGGGAAGCTGTGAGCCCGTGGGCTGTTCCGGCTTGTCACCAGGAGGGGGAGCAGGGCTGGGAGTGAGAGGGGCAGCATCCCTGCAGAGGGGACTAGGGGGTTCCCTTCACTGGGATTATCAATGAGGAAAAGAGGGCTGCACAAGGTAAAGAGCAAATTCCTCTACCCAGGAGATCACATCGATCTGGGTGTAAGAAAACACTGTGTACTTGGCATGGGCAGGGTCCCTTCCCCAGTCCTGGTGCTCTGTTCTCAAGGTGGAGCCTTTAGAATTCAGTATTCTCCATTGCTCCCTCCTATTATCTGCTCACTCACATCCCAGTGCCTTATCTCAGGCTACCTAAACACACACGCGCGCACGCACACACACACACACACACACACACTCACTCATATTCTCCTACTCTGGGTTGCCCACACTTGCTTGTCCAGTTGGGCATCTGTCCTTTACCCTCCAGCCTTCCTTATGGCCACACCTCTAGGCAGGGGACTCTTCGCTGAGGATGCAGAGAAAAGCTTGAGACCCTGACTTCCAGCCCCAGAGCCTGCCTTGGGGCGACCCAACCCCGGGGGGATACATCCTTTCATTCCCCCTCTGTCATCCTTGATGAGACCTGTTGTTTAGCAGAACAGTTGATGTGGGAGTGGGGAGGGAAGGATCACGGGCCAGTGGCAGGCGGTGGGAGGCTGGAGCAGGCTCTTGGAGCCAGTGGCAGGCGGTGGGAGGAGGGAGCAGGCTCTTGGAGCCAGTGGCAGGCGGTGGGAGGAGGGAGGGGAAGGACAGTGGAATGGGGTGGCTTTGGTGGGAGGCAGGGAGGCGAGGGAGGAAGTGTGAGGGAAGAGAGTTTAAAAATGTATTTGTTTACTTTTTTACTTTGGGCTGGAGCAAAGGCAAGTGGGGGTGGGTGTTTTTCCCGTTCCCTATGGTGTCTGGGTCCCCAGTTTGGACAGGTGGCTCTGCATCTGGGTCTTGAGTAGGAGCCATGGCTTCTCCATAGCTCTGGGATGTCACCTGACACCCCATCGGCTGGGCAAAGAGGGCCTGAGGAGCACAGCCTGTTGCTGGGTCATGTGTGAGTTGGGAGAGACGGTGGACACAGAGAGTTTTGGTTGCTCATGGCCCCAGTGGATGGTGATAGCAGCCTGGCCTGGGCATCTGGCTCCAAGTCGCCATGCTGGGCTGGTGCCATGGTGACTCACGCCTCCAACATCTGCCTTGTGTGTGATTACCTTCTGTAAAAGGAGTGGAAAATGAAGGAAGACCAAAAGTCCCTGTGATCCCAAACAAGAGAGGAAACCACTCCAGCGAAATGCCAATGACTTTGGTGCCCCTGAGATGGGGACAAATGGAGACCAGTGAAGAAGGTCAGAGAGGCTGTGGCTGCCCCAGAGCTGGGCTTTCCACCACCAATGGCTTGCAAGGACAAAGTGAGTGAGAAAAATTATTCAGAGAATCAAGGGGGAGGTCCTAAAAACTGCTGTTTGGAAAGAAGGACACTCCTGGTAGCCTCCAGAAGAACCCAGGTCACTGCCTCCTCCCCTGCCCATTTTCCACCCCTCCAGTTTCTGCCAGTCCCAAGAGTTGTGGTATTTCCAGCTCTCCTCTTGAACACTAGTGGAAAAATCACTCCATCTGAGACTCAATTGCATCATCAATAAAATAGAAATACAAATGGCTTGGCTGTCCCCAAAGTCAGGCAGCCTAGGCAGACAGATTCTCTTGGTGGCCACCAGGAGTGGTTCAGGTTGACCATTCCTGCATTAACCAAGTAGTGGTGGGAAGCTGTGGCATGGATTGACATTGAAGACCAAAGTCTCAGGAGGGTCTGCGATCCACCAGCAGATCCCACCATTGCTGCCATAGAATAAGCAATTAGGGTCTGCTTCACCTTCCTCCTGCTTTTATCTAGAACAGTGATTTCCAACCTCTCAGCAAGGGATGACTTTGCTCCCAGGCCAAATCAGGGAATATCTGAAGATACTGGTTATCACAACTGGGGGAAGGTGCTACTGGCATCTGGTGAGTTGAGGTAAGGGTGCTCTTAGACACCCCACCATGCACTAAACTTCACAACAAAGAATTACCCTGCTCCACATGTGAATGGTGCCCAAGTTGAGAAACCCCAACCTCAGTCTTCCTGGTGACAGAGAGAAGGCACAGGTGTCAGAGAAGAGTTTCTCAGTGACCAAGTCTGACATTCATCAGAAGATGGGGGTCAAAGTGACCTCTGAGATCTTGGACAGAAATCAGCTTGAGAAAACAGGTCTAGCTCCATTTCCACTGGCACCAAGACCAGTAAAAACTTATAGAAATGTCGGGCACCCTATGCTGAAATTTACTCACTTTGCCATTTTGAACATTGCCTTGTGTTTCCACCAGTGAAATTCTTTAAATTACAGGCTGTTCTGGGACAGGCTGTTCCGGGGATGGCGAGGGAGGAGCCGATCACTGGAGGGAGGCTTGGCAACGAGCAGCAGATGGAGACCACAGGAGCAAGAAGTCCCACCTTGAGGGATGGGGAGGGGGAGGAGGGGTGACCAGGTGGGATGAGGAGCCCACCCTCATGGAGATGAATCTCAGGCTGCTAAGTGGAACGAGGGTTAAAGTCCATTCCAGGCCCTTCGGCCTTGGAGCTAGGAGCTCTTATTCCACTGAACATGCCCCTGATCTCAACTAGAGGGCAATTATCCTTGAATTTGAAAGACGCTTTCCAGTAAGGACAAGCACGTGCTTCATAGTGGGGGAAAAAAAACCAGCTTTTTGGAGGAACACAGGGAAGAGCCTGCTGACTGTCTTCTGCTTTGGATCAAAGGAAGCTTTTCTGCCTAGTGGGGGGACTGAAATGATATATTGCCTGGAGACCAAATGTTAAGTCTAAGCTTCTGCTTAGATCTACATTCTGCCCCCCTCTGAACTGGACCTCTTGGCGTCCATCCTTGTATCTCCCTCCCCTCGTGCTACAGGTCAGCCAGGAATGAATACATCAGTCCGAGCTACTGGTTGAGATGACAAAGCCAATCTGGCGAGTGTGAGTGGGTGGGTTGGTTTAGGGATATGATCTAGCTCCCAGGGTTAAGGGAGAATGAGAGAACCAGCCTTTAGGCTGGGCTTCCAGAACCTATTCCCAGAAGCACATGACAGAGCTGCTTAGTAAGGCAAGGGCTGCCTCTGTCAGTGTTGAGTGCTGGCCCGCACCCAGCCCTGTAGCTCATCAGCATCCGTGCACCTGCAGGAGGGGTTCAGGCTGGCTTCCCATCCACAGGGGAGGCTGGGAGATACGAAAGGAGGGGAGGTGGGGAACTACCAGAGGGGAGTCGGGAGGGGATACTAGATGGGCACAATGACACACACCCTCTGTCATGGAGGAAGGCAGATGAGAAGAGAGGGAAGGGCAAGGCAGCCAGGAAGTGTCGAAGGCTTACTGCCAGGGAGAGTTGATGGAGGTGGAGCGCTAGGGGCTTTAAGAAGACCTGAAACTTCCCTATCAGAGGGATCCTTTGCCCTGGTATGAGAGGCAGCTATGCTTGCCTTGCTGGCTTTCACCGAGGAGCTCATTTAGAGAATGAAGTAATGAAGTGTGATACAGACCCTGAAATGGCAGGACCGAGGAGTCAGGAGCAATGGGCTGGACTTTAAGTTGGTCCCTTGTGAGATGATGCTGTGACTTCCTGTGTGAGTGTAAGCCTGAGGGACAGGTCTCAATATTTAAAGAGTCTGAGTTTTATTGGAAAAGAGAAGGTATGTCTTAAAAAGCACTATCTGGTGCGCCCCGTGGAGCTTTAGTCTCTTAGGATAAAGTGGCATTTAGCGCCTTAGCGACTTCATTCAAAGAATAGCTCTGCCCCGCCTGAACTGTCCTCCACGGCCCCCGACTCCCAATCCCCCTGCGGGGTCTGCACCAGCCATGAATGGAGACCAAAGTCTGTGTGCCATGTCTGCTTGGACCTGTGACTCCGGTCCTTTCCCACTGGGGAGGGGGCTGCAGAAGTGTGCTACATTGTGCTAAAATCCTACACCCTGCCCAAGAGGGCCTGGCCTGGGGCACTGGAAACAGTGTGTCTGAGAGGGTGGGTGGGCACTGTCCCCACGGGAACAAGTGGCTTATGATATCCCAGCAAGCAGGGCAGGCCCCATGGCCTGAACGCAAAAGGGGACCATGCTTCCATTCTCCCTCTCTTTAGAACCCTGGGACCAAAGGACGAAAAGAGTCTCAAGGAGAATTCTGAAACCTGCTTTCCTGAATTCTCTTCATCTTGGTTGTTCTGAACCTTTTCGTAGATATTTCTTCAAGATATTTCTGTTTCTCTTCTAGGCCTCAGGAGAAATCTCTGGCAGCAATCACATCTCCTGTGCAGCTCCCAGATGTCACCTCCTTACATCCTCCTGACCTAGGGGTGGTGGTGGTCCTCTGCCATTGCTCGGAAGTGAGTTGTCTCCCTGCCTCTGACTCTGGTTTCTCAGCATTTCCACCACACAGTTCATTCAACCCCTCTGTCTTTGGCTGAAGCTGGCCTTCCAGCATCCCTCCAAGCACTCCTTCCATCTTGGGAGTTGGGTGTGGTGTTGGCTTGTGGCTAATGCAATGAGAACAGAAGCGACACATGTCACTTCTGGGTGGAATTCGAAGGTGTAGTGTTGATATACCATGTTCTCCTCTGTCATAGCAGTGAACGTGAGAACCTAGGTGGAGACAGAACCTCTGGGTGATCCCGAAGTGCCCAGTGCATGGCTGACCAGTGTGGACACGTGGCACGAAGGAGCAATAAATACACATGTGCGCACATGTGGGTGTGTGTACATGTGTGCGCGTTAGGTGGCAGAAATGTTTTGTTGTTAGCATAGCATGACCTGGTCCCTCCCGATACTTTCACGGCTGCCCCATTTGTGTAGGGGACACCTTTCCTACAGGCACACAGACCATGTGCCAAAGAAGACTCCAAACAACTGAAGCCCGTGCCCTACTAGGGTGCATTTCCCTCAACTCAGTACCTTCAAATTTGAACCCATCCCATCAACACCTCAAATCACTCCTCCTGCCGGCATTTCCGGCGCCAGGGGCTCCTGGAAGCTTCCACCAAAGCTCAAAGCCTGGGCTGCATCCACACATCCCTCCTTCTCTCTGTCACATCCAATCATCACCTCTTTCACGCATTCTGGCCTGCCCTCGTCTGCGGTCCCAGCTCCTGGCTGCCTCTGTCTGCTTTTGCCCAGACTGGACGTGCACGCCTCGAGGCCTTTGGCAATCGTTCTAAAAGGTTTATCTGCTTAAAACTCTGAAGTGCTGCCCCTTACCCGTAGGAGAAACCCAAGCTGCACGCTAGTTCACGGTCTGACTCTTGCTCATGCGTCCAGCCATCTGCTGTCTCGCTGCCCCAGCCCCTTGCTAAGGCCGCATCGATTCTTTGCTCTCCGCCCCCCCGCCTTGGCCACATCCTCACACCTCTGTCCTCCCCTGTGCTGGGTGCTGGGTCCTGGCACTCACATGCTTACTGGCTGCCTGGTGGCACCTGCACACCCTTTGGGTGCCTTTATGATGCATGCGCACGTTGGAAGTCTGTGGAGGGAGCACTTTGCTGGGCATCTGCCTCCAAGCTGCAATGCGTGTCCATCGGTCTCTGCCAGGATGTGCTGCCCTGCACGGCAGCCGGGAGTCTCCTGCTTCCCCCAAAACACGGCACATGGTGCGGGCAGGGACCCTGTTTTCTGGTCTTTCCACGCCTTAACACAATGCCAGGGTTATGATAACATCTCCGTAAGGAGGGAAAAATGATTAAAAAAATACTGCATTTGAATGGAGCTAATTTCACGTGCAGTGATTGTAGCTGGTTCTCACTCTTCATTTCTTTTGACACATTTAAACAATTTCAAATCTGGGCTAAATTTGAGCTGTTCCTTTCATCACAGGAGGAATTCCCTCTGTATTAATGAAGACAGCCAAGACCTTTAAGCACCTACAAAACAGGTCCCTGGCTCTGGTTAAGGGCAGTGGGAGGAACCACGGCCCACTTGTCTCAGTCGGGCTGGGAAGGGACTGCCCTGGAGCTACTCAGGGCACAGCCGACACTCGGCTATGAACCTGAGGATGACCACGAGCAGCTCTTTTCTTCCCTGCACAGGTGTGTGATGGCTGTGACAACCGGAGAGACAATGGGGCAGGGAGAGTGGGTGTAGCCTGGTGGAATGGCTTCTGGGGAAGACTGGAAGGGATCCTGGGGCTGGCAGAGGAAATGCTTAGGGCACGTGTGCCCGAGAGAGGTGGGCAGGTGGCAACAGAAAGCCGAGGAAGCCAACTCGTGCTGGCATTTGGAGTGAGCCACAGCCGGCTTTGGGTACCGTTTGCCACTGCAGGGACATGCTGCTGCTTCCGGGAAGGAGGTGGGAGTGGGATGCCAGCAGAGTGCCAGATGGGGGGCCCCCAGGTCCCTACCTATTCCATCCTTGCAACCCCATCACCATGCACATCCACTTATTAATGGGCCCATGTGGTGAGACTCCCCATGCTGAATTTGACATGTTCCATGGAGCTCGAGCAGTGGGGATGACACATCAGCATGCATTGACCATGAAGTGGATTATCTACAGAAACTTACATAAGCACAACCTACAGAGCTACCTCATACAGACCAAGATTCCAGAGCCCCCAGGCCATTTGCATGCCTTTGGACATTTCCAGTCTGTCACTGTCTGACTTAGATCCCAGTGACCAGGACAGACCCTGCCCTCCCCAATGTCACCTCTAATGACAGCACAGGGCAGGATGTGGTTTCCCTGTTTGGGTCACTGGATGCCGATTTATAGACAAGGCTGGCAGTCTCCACTGGTCAGGCTCAGCTCAATTTCAGTTAGTAGCTGGGGTAGTAAAGTGCTGATTACTGACGGGCAAGCTCAGAGTAATTTCTTCCAATGTGGGTTTTGTTTGCACCATTTGGAACTGGGCCTCTGGTGGTGTGAATGTGAATATATCTATTTCCAAGATGCAGACAGAGACTAAAATGTCAACAGGCAGTGGTTAAAAGTCAATAGCTTTTGAAAGTTTGAAAGCCCACTACTGGTTAATGCAAGTATGCAGTTCACTAATTTTAGACCCTACTGAGCCTCTCTCTGTTAATACCTCTCCTCACCTTCTCTCCTCTCTCCTTTCTGCTTACTTGTCTTTCACTCCTTGTGATTTTGTGCCTTTCCTCTTTAACAGCTCCTTCTCTGGGTCTTTCTCATATATGCTTTTTCCCTGTGTATTTTTCTCATGTCTGCTTTTACTGTCTACCTCTTCCTCCACATCTATTTTTCTTCATTTTTTTAATTCCTTTTTATAACCCCTCCTCATTTCAACAATGTGACATAAAAATATTTTGAAGGGTTATCTTGCTTTGATGAAATCAAACTTTTCATTAAACATTTAAAAACCTAACATTTTTGTGTCTTCTCCTTGCCCTTTTAAGAAGTGGGAGATGAACATAGATTTTTTTTTGAGGTTGTGATTAATGGCACATAGTAAAAAAAAATACTCCTTATCCCTGCTCTAGAAGATGAAGAAGATACCCCATCCCCATACGGTACTTGCATATCCATTGATTGCATTTGGATCCCTGTGGTGATAGGAGAAGAAGCACCATCTGATTCTGGTTAAACATAGAGATGTTCTAGTAACCAGATGGCTTTAGCTTGGCAGTTTAACAAGCAAAGTGTTTACTGACTCTGGAAAACCATTCAGAGCATTGTGTCCTAGGCATTTATGGTTCTGTTTATGTCCCTTTTCCCCAGTGGCCATGGATTTGAAGTTCCCATCAAACTTATTGTGTCGTAATTGTATGCTAATTCTTTGCTTAGCCTACTGATAGAATCTCCCTACGTAATTATGTATTTATTTCCTTGTAGATTTCCTATGTAGCATCAACGTATAGTTGTTTATAACATGATTCATGAGTTTAGTTTTGATGAAACGTTTATTAGTGGTGACTGCATGATTAACTTTCATAGCAGGTGCCTACAAGAATTATGTATTTTTTTTTATAATACTGTTCTTTACCTTTGTAAGGATCAGTAAACTGGAATGTTGGGTCTGATTCCAAGATCTATTTTCACTCTCTAAATTTCCTTGTGTATTGAACATACCTATGTAATCTTTTTCATAAAGACAAAGCAAATTAGAAGAATGGCTTGCACCCTTTCATCTACCCAAGGGTTTGGAATTCAATTTTTGCAGAATTCTCTTAAGCCAATAGACTCATAGGTCAAGTCATTAAAATTATTAAAGAGCTAAACCTGAAACCAGAACCCAACAAATCAGTAGTCCGATGGGTGGGAGACTCTTATTTAAATGCATCTGGATCCCATAGAGATAGAAAAATTAAAACACCTTTATCAGAAATACTGACCATGTTAAAAATATTGACTCTTATAGTGCCCTTAATGTTTTACAATTCAGTTAGAAGAGTTAAAAAGTTCACTGAACTAGAATATCAATTCCTAACATGGACCTCATTGTAAAAACTGTTAGCATCCCAGCTCACAGCAACACCATCCAGTTCAATTTGCTCCCTCACGGAAGACTCTATTCATTGGCAGTGATGTTGGGTTCCAGGCCATTGATCCTTCTAGTGTTCAGAGAATCTGTGGGTCTTTTGTTCTGATGACTTTGGACTTCGAGATTACAACTAAATCTGCAAATGTGCTGTGGATTGTGAATAAGTTGGTGTTGTCCATGGTCGCACTGCATAGTTTGACAACACAGGTTCGTCAGTTTTGTGATGGTACTGGTCACCTCACTATTTCCTTTTAGGTCTGAGAAGAGCGCATTCCATGACTTAAGATCCTTTCCCTTGCAGAGAATCAGTTTGGGGTTCTTCAAACCAAGTTGTAAATGCTTTGAAATGTTGCAGTCTGTAAGACTAGAGGTAGAAAGAAAGGTGGGGCAGAGATAGGGTGGGACTGATACAGAAATGATTGGAAGAAAGGCATCATACCAATGATGAACTGAATGTTCGTCTGAAGTCCTGTGGGGTGGTTGTGCAGCCCCCTGGAATCACCATTTACATGTGAAATTAGCGCTCAAGATAAATGAAACTATGTAGGGGTTTTGGGTCAGGAATTAAAGAAATGCAATGTAAAGATCTTTGTAACATTAGTTTTTTTCTTGGAGGGGGCAGACCTTTGGGGGTTGGGGATTCATTGAGTATGCTACAAAAGAATACTTCTAGGTTAATAGTCTCATGATTTGAGCAATAGCCGAAGGAGGAAGCAGGGGCCCAGTTAAATGTGGGCAAGATTAATGGTTAACTATGCAAGTCAAATTTAATAAGGTGTTCATGGCCCAAATGATGATGGAGAAGTGTCTGCAAGCTTCCCTTGTAACTTTAGATATGAATTATATCACCAGGAAAATGTATATTTCCAAAGGGAAAAAAAACGCATTGTCTGTTCATTTCATATCCACATGGTCTTTAATATTCAAACTTCAATGCATGAAACTACGTTTCTCATTTTGCAGGAGGATTTATTATAATTAATTCTTCTTTCCTCTTAAAAATGTGTTGTGTATCCTGTTTATTTAGCTGAAGAGTTTAGAGCATTATCCCGCTGATCCATTCCAAACCTGAATCGTTACCAGCTACTTCCATATCAAACACTCCATTTTTAAATTGTTGCATCTTAAAATTCTGAAATACACCTGAAAGTTTTCACAATGACAAGCCATTCTTTCTTCTCTTTAGGTTATCCAGCCTAAGGAATATCTGCATATAAAACTTGAGCTGGTTTTGACTAAACCTCTTAAAAGTCAGATTGGAATTATTGTGGGTCCCAATCCTCAACACAGACCTACAAATAAAACCCCATACTTTGGGTATCAATTTCAGCACAGAGTTTAACCCCACACAAGACAAATTTCAAGTAATGCATATTGTAACAGCAACACAATATAATATATGTGAAATAGACCTTGGTGATCGCAAGAATGGATGAGAGATACAGATAATCACAAAGAAAGGGATTTTTTTGCATGATTTTGTGGTTTTCCACTTAAAACCAAAATAATAAATTTCAAGTTACTCACTCATGGATTCTGTCAACCTGGCCATTGCTGCAGTTTCTTCTTTGTGCTTTTTCTGGAGATGAGAAGAAAAGACATTTATGTATAAGACACATCTGAGATGGGAATTGACACAGTAGGTCTGATACAGCTCTATCTCTTTCCTTCTTTTTTTCTACATTAGAATTTGGTTACCAATGATGAACTGAATTTAAAAATCTCATATTATGGCTACACGATCAGTCAGCCACTGAAAAGAAATTTGTAGGGCATTAAAAAAAAAAAACGTGCCATTGCTCTTGGAAGGGAGTATCTGTCACATTGATCTTGGATATATATAATTGGTGACGCACAACCAATTTTCAAAACCTCTCTGACACTGGAATCTTGACATCCATATGCCAATCTTTGCTTTCTATTTTCTCCTTTTGAAGCTTCTTTGGTATTTTTGGAGCTGATATTTTTGTCGTCATTTGATTTCTTTTTTTTTCCTAAAAGTGAAGTAGATTTTATACATTTTCCTTTGTCTTACTTTTTTGAATTCCTGGTGTCTTTTGAAAGTTACCACATTTGATGAGTTTATAACCTTATCTATTTTGGGCTGAAAACATTTTGTTTCAACTGGGATATAGGTTATTACCCACTGAGTTTGGGAGCCAGAGTGATACATACATAAATTGGATCTGTCCTAATTAAAAAAATACTTTGGAGCTATTAAGAATAACAGTCATCTCTACTGAAAAGTTCTCTTCAGTTTCTTCATATTTCTTTCATTTCTTTGGGTTCTTAACATGTACAGTAACTGAAACATTGGCCACTATTATTTTACTTTTTTTGCAGCCTTATTCTTTTTCTGATTATGAAACTAATATATGCTCATCATTTAAAAACTCCAAAGATACTGCAAAATTATAAATCAGAAAATACAGTTCTCTCCAAAAAACCCCTGGAGGAAACTACTGTTACATTTTGGTGAACGCCTTTTCATTCCCATTTCTGTACCTGTGAATACATATGGATATGGAAATATAATTCCTTTTTTATAAATATAAGTATCTATGCTATATGTGCAATGTTGTCAGCTACTTTTTCACTTAACATCATGTCACACATCTTTCTATGTCAATAAATGTAGAATACACCATCATTTTTAGGTGACTGCATAGTATTCATCATGGTGAATACACCATAATTTCTTCAGCCAGATTCCATTTAGTTCACTTACAGTTGTCCACTATTTTATAAAATGCTGTCATGAGCCTCCTTTTTTTTTTATTTATTTTTTTAAAGATTTTATTTATTTATTTGAGAGAGAGAGAGAGAATGAGAGATAGAAAGCACGAGAGGGAAGAAGGAAGAGGGTCAGAGGGAGAAGCAGACTCCCCGCTGAGCAGGGAGCCCGATGCGGGACTCGATCCCGGGACTCCAGGATCATGACCTGAGCCGAAGGCAGTCGCTTAACCAACTGAGCCACCCAGGCGCCCTGTCATGAGCCTCCTTGAACCCACATCTTGGCGCACTTGTCTTGTTAAATACTGAGGCCAAATCTTAGGGTTAAGATTGATCAAAAAGTGTGAGTATTAAGAATTTTGACATATATGACTCAACTGTCACCCCCAAAAGGTTGGATCTGACAGTGTATAAAAATGTTAATTTCCTTACATTCTTGCCAACTTGCCAGTGGCATGAGAACTTCTTCCCCCTCAATCTTGGCCAAACTGATAGGCAAAAAATAGTTTCTTGTTATTTTATACTGTCATTATTCCTTCTCTGACCTTTTGTTTATGAACAACTGTAACATTGTGTCACATGTAAACAGTATGTCATTGACTCTTGGTTTCCTGTGGTCATGCTCCAGCTACTCTCCTGTCAGTATTTTAGTTCTTAGGAGCCAAAGGTGGCATTTATTGTTTCCCATTGCCATGGTATAGTGCTGAGCAAGTCACAGCTGCTTGACTAGCACTTGAGTTGATGTGTCACGGGCTTGGAATAAATGATTATTTATCCTTCTGGTGCCACTATTCCCAAACTAGGAGAGTTTGCTTTGAGGGTCAACAAACAACTTTGTACATCACAAGTACACTTGATTTTCACAAGCCCTGTATTCATAGCATTGGAATTAGTGTGCTGCCTCTTACTTAAACTGGTAATTGCCCTTGAGAACAGAAAGACCGAAGGAACCATGATCTACCATCCTACCCGCAGTGGCATCCAACCCATCATAGTTAGCCTGCCATATGGTTTCTATTGAGATTTAGAAATAGCATGGCTATGGAGAGGCTAAGAGTGCCGTGTAGCAGAGACAAGTAAAACAGGCAAAGAGAAACTTGTCACAGCAACACAGGTTCACAGGAATGGGCATAAAGGCTGCTTCAGAATGGGCCTACTCTAGTGGTTCCTGACAATTCATGCAGAGAAGCAACTCCATGGTGAGAACTCAGTGACATTCATCCTTGACCTGTAGGAACCTCGTTCTGTCTCTGCTTGCTCTGTGTTGACTCTTCACTTCACCCCTTAGCCTAACTCTGCTGCTGGTTCAGCCCCTCTGGTTACATGGCCTCTCCTTGTATCCTGGTGGATGACCTTCTTCTCCTTCCTTTTCTGGCTCCGTGCTTGTAGGTCCTCACTCTGGATCACTGATTGCTTCAGGTTGGTCCTCCTATGATGGCCCAGTGGTGAAAATCCCCACACCACAGGCACCCAGATTCCAGACGTTTATATCCTTATGAGGCCTTGTCAGTTTTGTCCATCTTCCTATGTGTGTCACCATTTTACTCTTGTGATCCAAGGACCCTGCCACCTTTTGTACCCCGGTCTTGCTGGTGGGTGGACCTTGCAACTATTTGTATTCAGATGTGTTAGATATCCTAGTCCTGGAGAAATCAAATACTGCCTGTATCAGCATTTTTCTCCTTCCTGTAGTTAGATTGAAACTTCTGACACCAATGGAGGAGGGGCTCTTAAAAACTTTAAATTTAGCTCTCTCAGTTTGACTCATCTATATCATTACTTATGGCGAAAATCATAGCATCTGTTTCTGTGTAAGTGGTTCAGTCATTCTTTGGGATGTCTTTAAACTCCTTCTGTCCTTCCCCCATTATCAGAGTTGAGGGTTGCAACCACGTGGCACGTATAGCCAATAAAGCATTAACATTCCACTCTTGGTTTTGGACAAATCCTCTTCCTTTTCTAAAGCAAAGATTTTTTCCTCCAAAGTAAATTTGATGTTTACCAGATTTACAATACTGGAGAGAGGTTTAGAATTACAGCATATTAAACATGGAAGAGATTCTTTTAGAGAGTGTCAGGTCCGACCCTACGGTGATACGGTCCAGGAAGTTGGAACCCCTGCCCAGAGAGGAATTTCCACCATGCTGGGCTCTTCCCCTCGTCAACAACCTCCACTCCCCTGGAAATCTTCAAGGCCACCACCCACGGGTATATTGAGACAAGATTCCTCACATAGCAATCCTAGTGTCATGTCAGAGTTTCCCAGATTTGCCTTCTTTGTATTCCACAACAATATCCCTGATTCCACAAACGGCTGATGACTTCCTAACTTATATACCCAGCTCTGACCTCTCCATTGAACTTCTGCTGTGTACTGGATGGTCCCACCCAGATGTTCAATGGATGCTCCAAACTAACATGCTAAAAGCTACTCTGTCCCTCACAGACTTCCACCAGCCCTTATATCGGGCTTGTTTCTCCATTCTCTGTCTTCAGTTTATAGGATCACCGCCCACATTGTGCCTAAGCCAGAAGTCTGAGAACACGTCTCCCTCTCTTTCTTCCTCACTCCCAATATTTCACATATCTTAAATCTTACTCCCCTTAGCTGCTGTCTCTGAAAGGGGCTATTAATGTTGCTTCCACCTGCCTCTGTACCTGCCACCTATCACACCTGTAACACTGAGGGTTTATCCTGAAACAGCTCTGGGTATCTATCTAAAATGCAAACTTGACCCAGGCACCCCCAGGTTGAAATCCTTCAGTCCTTGTCTGTCAAGTGAGTATACAATCCTTGTCTTTTAGCCAGGGCCACATGTCTGGATGGTTCTGTCTTCCACACTCACAGTCTAGTTACAGCTACCTTCCTTCCATGGCAATCACTGTTTCCTGTGCCTGGACACTCCAATTTCCTTTTCCTCTTTGTGCTCCTAAATTTATCCTTAAGAACTTCACTGGACATAAAGCAACCTTCGCAATTTTCCCCTACTCTTCTATGTGTCCTGAGTTTTATTTCTACACATCTTCATGCTCAAATGCATCCTTGTATCACATTGCATCACTTGTTATGGGGATAAGCGATTCCAGGGCCTTTGGGAAAGTCAAGTCCTGCCTCCCAGTAGCCTCATTTGGAGGCTCCCAACAGTGCCACCATTATAGCTGGGAGGCACTGCATAGTAGGCCAGAAGTCTCTGCTCCTGCAAAGTCCTGTGGTCCTGAGCAAGTAATTTTACTTTTTAGGCTAGTTTCCTGGATTTTCTCTTTCTGACCTGGTTTGCTGGGTGTTCTCAAGACTAGTCAGTCATGTGAAGAAGATGTCTATAAATACTTATGAGTATTGGTGATATTTTAAGATGAAAAAAATCCCAGATGTGTTCACTTCAAGAATTTTCCTTAAGAAATATCTTTCCTCTAGTAGGCAAGAGTTTTTATAGTTGGGATAATCAACAGGTTTACCCCTTGTAAAATTAAAAGAAAACCAGAAATACAGGAATCTTACTATTCTGAAGCAAAGAGCTTACTGTGGCCTGAAAATTTATTGTTCTTGTTTACTTTGTCTGTCCTGTTTATTGTGTCTGAGACAGTGCAAGTGAGTGGGAAGTATAGAGGATGTGGAGTCTAGGAAAGAGCCTAGGTCTAGAAAGGTGTTTGACTTGGTTTTGTCATTTCTCAGCCAGTTACTGTGACCCTCTGGGAGCTGCAGTCTGCTCATCTGTAAGGTGGGATATGTAGTGTCTATCTGTGTTTCCTCATTCACAGGCCTGTTGTGAGTAACAAATGAGAAAATGTGTGTTAATCCACTCAAGGGTTATATGCCTGTGTGTGAGTGTCTGTGTGTGGACTGAAGGTTATAGCCTGTTCTTGCTATTAACATGAATAGTGACCTTTGTCATGTGTGCCAAAAATAACAGAGCAATTTTCCCTGAAGCTAAGAAGTCACAAGGCTGCCTGCCTCCCAGGGACTACTCATCATGTCAACGGCTTGTGGCCACACACCTCACATCTCTATTTCCAGAACTGTCCACCAGAATACAAGGTTCCTCGTAGAGGAGCTGAAATCTCTTGCTCTAGGAGCCACTCCACTTACAATTGTGTGGTCATACATTTAATGGAATAACAGAAACATTTAAAGTTTGCAGGAATCATGATGACATGTTTGAACAAAACATGCCCACAGACACTTGAAGAAATTCTATATGTCTTGTTAAAATCATACCAAACTCCTCAGGTAGAATACAGACCCGCAGAGACAGTGGGTCTTTCATTTTCTTATTGTTTGACTGTGTTCTTTCTACACCCGGGAATGTAAATAAAAGCGCAACAGTTTGCTTGGTGTGTGTGTGTTTGTGTGTGTGTGAGAAAGAGAGAGATAATTATACCCGCACTTCTGTTTCAGCTAAGTGTGTGGCTTTCTACTGGGACCATGCCAGAGATATACTTCTCTCTGTCTGAAATGACAGAGAGGTTTTTAATGAGGGCAATTATAACTGAGTCTGATTGTACTCAAAGCTAGGACTAAGAAGTGTGTGTGTGTGTGTGTGTGTGTGTGTGTGTGTGTTTATGGGGCTGTGGAGAGAGGGAGAGAGAGAGTCATGAATGCAAAGCTTTCGGAGAAGGTGGAGGGTGTGCTCTTCTGCTTATGCTAAGGGCTCCCTTGCACAGAGGGCAGGGGATGACAGGGCTGAGTGAGGTCTGCATGTTAGCAGCACTACCGCCTTGCTTTCTGCTACCCAGGGCTTTTATGGATGATGGGAAAACTCATCATAGTTGATATATTTCAAACCGGTCATATTTACATCTAGGATATTTTTATCTCTCTAAAATATGTCCTTACATTCGTCAGAAAACTGTGATTTTTTTCAAGTTACAACTGTTTAAAGGAACATTTATATCAAGTGGGAAATGGTAATGCTATTTTATGGACTTGTATCCTCAACTGGACCTCACCTCCCAGTTAAAGCTGAGGCCCTCCAATCTCCCACCCCATTCTTAGAGTTCTCTATAAACATGCCAGCTGTGGTCTCTAACTTCAACATTCTTCCTCCTCTTTCCTGACATGATGCCATTGCAGGTCACCTGAGGACTGATTTAAAAGGAAAATGCCACATCCTTAAATAGCCAATCAGATGAGTGTTCTTATAAATGGTACTGTATATATTGCCTTGTGTTGCTGCTGAAAAATAAAGGGCAGAGGATTTAAGAACCACACATTAGCTTTTTGTCAGCATGCAAATATGGTTCGGGGCAGTAAAAATAGTAATCCCTAACATTTTTTTCCCATTTAGTATATAGCCTGGCACCATGGTTAAGTGCATTACTGGACTATCTATTTCATTTAATTCTCACAGTGGCCCTGTGAAATAGGTACTGTCATTTTGCTGGTGGAGAGATTGAGGCACAAAGAGGTTGAACAAATTGCCCCAGACCATACAGCTGGGAGAGGAGCAGAGTTGGATGTCAAGCCCAAGAAGTCTTCCTTTAGTACCTGTGTTTTCCACTATGGGGTCGCCTGTAATCCTAAGAACTAATGATGGGCTGGAAACGAAGGCTCCTAGAGCAGGAGGCAGTGTGGTAAGGACGCAGGTCCAAGATCCTTCCTAGACTCACCCATTGCTTAAACATTTATTGATTTACACAAGGTGGGAACTAAATATAACAAGAGGGAGACGCAGATAAGGAAGGCTCTATACCTGCTTTCAGGGCGCTTCCAGCGTAGGCAGGGAGATTAGATGTACACATACATAGCTGTAATACATGGTATTGAGGGGAAGCTACCAAGAGAGTTCCACAGGACCTCAAAGGGAAGAGGGCAGAGGAAGAGAAGGGAGAGAGATGGGGAGGGAACAGAGTGGGGAGAGAAGGAAAGAGAGAGAACAGAGAAAGAGACAGGAGCGAAGGACGTCCTAACTCACAGAACCAGAACATGCTTACAGAGGAAGAGCTTCAATGTGTCAAGAAGGAAGAAGAATAATGAGGGGAAGGGAAATGCAAGGCAGAGTATTTTAGGTGGAGAAACAGCATGAGTAAAGGTGGGGAACCTTGGTGCCTGAGGAAGGGCAGGTAGCAGGTGGACTGTGGCCAAGTATGAGAAGTGTGGTAGGGGGTTGACTTTGAAAATTAAGGTGTACACTGTGGAGGCCCATGGTGCTAGGTGCCATGGTGCGAGGCTGAGTCACTCAGGAGGGAGACTGTGACTGTGTTTGAAGCCGTGGGAGGAGGATGGGGGCCAAGGTCTGAACCTGTCGGAACACCTCGGGGGAGCAGTGCGTACTCTCTCCTGGAAGTCAAGGCACAGAAGGATTTGAAGAATTAAGAACTCACCCATCAGAGTGTGAACACAATTTCATGTAGAAAGTTAGTATTTATCCTTGATTTACTCAGTGGAAGGCTCCTACGGTGATCTAAAGTTTTCATGGTTTAGGGTAAAAAATCTAGAGAGGACTGTTCGAAGGAGGGCCATGCAGGATGCCCTTGATGATATAGCCTCCTTTGCAAAAGGTGGGGAGCCCCTGCCTCACTCAGACACCCTTTCTAAGATCTGTATAGGTCACCCATGCTGGGTTCCTTATGATGACATCACTGGCCATGTTGACCAGACTAGGGAGGGCCCTGATGCACTAAAGTATTAAGGATGTCTTACAGAAATAAATTAAATCAAATTCAAGGTTGTGCTTATACTAAATTACTTCAACTCACCTGTGCTTTCAGGATGAGCTCTTAGGTGGGAAGAAGGGTTTTGGAGCACTTCCCTTGATGCCTTCTTGGAAGTATGTTGAGCACATGAACTTCTCTTGCCAAGAGGAACGGGTTGAGGGGCTAACAATTGGAAAACTGCTGGACTGTATGGCTGAAGAACTCCCCCAACTTCACCTCTGCGTGTGTCCTCCCTCGCTTGAAATTCTGTGGGCTAACCTCTAGATTCCCAGCACCAACATCCCGGCAACATTTCATGAATGCCCAGTGTGGTTGGTTTCTTTGAATAGAATGAGTGACTCATTCCCCCTTTCCTAGAGCTCCTGGAAATATCATAAAATGTAGGACAAGCATTATCACCAAAGTCATATCAAGACGTTTATTTTAAAGAAGATACTGAGCCAGGCTGCAGAAGGGCATGGAGGATTTCTAGGCAGCTGAAGTAGGCAAAGTAGGCCTGTTCACCATCAGCTGACTTGTTCCTAGGCAGGCACCGCTGCTCCCAAAACACATCTGCCATGGCTTTGGCCCCAGCCTCCCCAGGACTCAACTGCAAAGTGCTGAATTTTGGAAGCAGCAGGGACTCCTCTGTTCATCTCGTGTCACTCAATCTGTTGATTCCCTTCTGGCCCAGCAGCTATTTTTGTGTCCAGGGCTATCTTGCAGGAATCCTAAACCTCACAGTGGCCAATGTCTCTCTCACCTACCTTCATCTGAGGCACAAGGCTTGCTAAGCCCTCTCTGTTCACCAGAAAGGGAGCAGATACCATATTGTTTCCTTTCTTCTCCCTTTACTCTTCTGGTTTGTCCATGATCCAAGTTCTGGGCATGCTAAGTCTCCAGTAGCTGCTCTGCACTCCCAGCTCTGCTTCATTCTATGGTAAGTTAGGATCTCGGCTTCCATACCTGGCTTCCACCTACCTCTCCAGGCCCATTTCCCACCCATCTCACTTCTAAACTATGATCCAGCCAAAGGAGCCTCTTTGGGTACATATTGTGTTACTTCATCCCTCTTCCTGCTTTCTCTGCCTACACAATTAACTCCTATTTGTCTTAGTGGACAAATAGTTCAGACTTTTTTGACATTGTCTTGACATGGCCTCTGGCTCTCCCTTTCCTAGTGACCACGCTTTGTACCCCAGCATCTGTGCATTACTTCTGTCATAAGACTTCTCATTTCTGGAGCCATGACTGCCAAAACAGAACATGTCAGAGGCAACAGTCATGACTTCAGGAACAGCAAGAAACTGAAAAAGGATTGGTCCCTTTGTTTCCAAAGAAGAAAAAGCAAAATCCCCAGAGAAAACTAAAGTATGAGTAGGATGAATAGGGTTTCCTTGAGTAGTCATGAGTTTCTGGACATGGATTGCTGACTGATCATTTATACAGAGCATTCCAGAAGGATTTCTGCTCCAGAAAGTGGTGAAACGGAAGGACCTATAAGAGCCCTTCTAAAATCGTTTCAGAGATGTGGTCATTATTCAAGGATAAAAAAATCTATGATTCTTTCTATTTTTGTTTGTATGAAGTAATTTCATTTATTTGATCAGATGGGGGTGGAAGAGGTAGTGGTAGAGGTGAAGTAGAAGTATGGTTGCGACAGGCCAGTGAAATACTAGTAACTGGTTAGCTACATATAAGGGATATTTAGAAAATAACCACTTGACCTTGCAGGTTGACCTTGTCTTAAAGAGTCATTCAAGTCAAATGGTGGGACTGACATAGGACATAAGACATAAGAATACCTTATGTTTGTCTAATGATGCAACGTTGTATTAAAGAGCCTATGTGCAAAGGTACTGTGGCTGGCTCTTGGTTATTCAGAGAAAGCAATTGCTCAGTGCCCAAGACTTTCTTGACTTTTAATGTCTTCCTATAGTTTTCACTGGCAGGAATGAGCCAACTTCCTCCTCTGGGGCTGTGCTATACGGTGCTGCATGAGACTATTTGTTATTTTTCCCCTCAAGAACTGGCTGGATTGTAATGTAAAGGAAGGGATTCATTTAATCAATCATTCATTCATTCATGGCTCAACCTTGTGAGGCTGTGAAAATGCAGAGATTTGGGGAGGGTTAATAGGAGATTAATCCAATTGTATAATTTAAGACTAAGCTGCCCAATATTGGATAAAACCCATGTGGATATCCCCCAATCATATGGCTCCTTGCCAGGCCAGGCCACTCTTGGGCACTGTCAGCATCCAGGGAAGTGGTATGGATGCTTGTTCTCTCAACTGTTTTACAGTGAAGCCAAAAGGGCAACTGAGAATCCCAGTTACTGGAATCACTCAGGAGGTCAGCCTGTTACTTATGCACCTGAGAAAGAGTATAGGGGACATGGGATTTGATTCTTCAATTTATTATCTGTGCCAATAGTTATAAAAGATACTAAGTCGGAGGAATATTTTTAAAATGTTACTTTGCAAAATTCAATTTCATAACCAAATGTGACATTTACTGGGCTGGAGAATGAGGAACATTTATTGATAGACATCATATCATTTTCTTGTGCTCCTTGCCACATATTTTCAGCTTGAACTTCTGTTTGGGCAGAGGAGGGAAGAGAGAGAAAGTGACTCTTTATTAGGTACCTTGAAACTGATTCTCAGCAGCACAGATCTCAGAAGAAAAGAAAAGAAGAAAACACCATTCTAATCTTCTTTTTTTGTTGTTCTTTTGTTTTTTCTTTGTTTCTATTTACAATTATTTTCCTGACTTGAGCTTCTGGGAAGATGGAGTAGATGTAGTTTTCCCTATGTTTCTCACTGAATACAACTAAAAATCCTTGAACATTACATTGTATTTTTTATAACAAATACAAGAACTCAAAAAGGTGGAGAGAAGGAAGACCAGCCAGAGATCTTGGGATGTTAGGAACAAAACGCTGTTGAGTTTCCTGGTTTTTGTTTTGTTTTATTTTGTTTTTGCTTCTTATATGTCAGAGTGGATACTGGAGAAACCAGCAACTCGAAAATGTCAATGGGTAACAGACAAAAATGTCCCAAAGGAAGTCTAACATCTCTAGTGAAATGACCAGGAAAGAGACAGCCTAGAAAAAAAAAACTTTAAGACCTTAACTGTTCTACTACAGCCAAACTCCAGAGAAAAAATTGCAACCCCTGTCCCTGCCCCTGCCTCCCACCGTAAGAGTAAAGGATGAGTGGGGAGGCTAGACTTTCACCCTCACCAGGCTGTAACAAGGCATCCCAAACTGCCTGCCACTGTGGTGTCAGAGAAGATGGAGCAGGAAGCCCAGATTTTCATCCTTGCTGAGGGGTAATGGGTCCCCCAGAGACTACATGGGAAGTCTGGTCTTAACTTCAAATTCAGCAGTAATGAGGCAGCTTCCCCATTCCCACTGAGGTAGCATTAAAAGAATTCTATTGTAGAGTTGGGACTTCCATTAGCACTCAGCAGTAACAATGCAACTCTTCAAAGTATGGTGGAGACCATATGGGAAGCATAATGAGCTGCCTTTCTTATTCCAGCCTGGGTGGTATCATTGGAGGTCCAGTGGGAAGCCTGAACTCTCATTCCAACCCACTAGTAACAAGGATCCCCCCTACCCTGTCAGTGGAGACTGACATCCCAACAAGCAATTATGAGGTGGTGTCAGAGGTCTTGCACCTGTCATAATACAAGTTTTAAATAAGTTTCAGAGTCTTATAACATAACACCCAAATGTCTAGGTTTAAATTAAAAAAAAATCACTTGTCACAGAATCAAAAAGAGATCAAACTGAATGAGAAAAGACAAACACTGATTTTGGAATTATCTGGGAAGGATTTTAAAGCAGCCATCACTAAAAAGTCTCAGCAAAGAAATAGCATGCATCAGCAAAAAATTTTTAGAAGGTATAGAGAAGAACCAAGTGGAAATTTTAGAACTAATAATTTAATAACTGAAATGAAAAACTCAATGAGTAGGCTTGGCAGCTCAGTGGAGGAGACAGAGGAAAGAAATGGTGAACTTGAAGATAAAATAATAGAACCAATCCGATCTGAACAATAGAGAAAAATAAGCTGAAAAAAATGAGCAGAGCCTTAGGAAAATGTGGGCCTATAGCAAAATATGTAATATTCATGTCATAGACTATCAGGAAGAGAGGAGAACGAGGGTGGGACTGAAAAAGTATTCAAGGGGATAATGGCTGAAATCTTCCCCAATTTTACCAAAAGAAAATAACCTACAGATTCAAAAAGCTGAGTGAATCCCCTGTAGGATAAATCCAAAGACACATCATAATCAGACTTCTGAGAACTAGAGAAAATCCTGAGAGCATCCAGAGACATGAAACATTACCTCTAGGGAAAAAAGAATTCAAATGACAGTGGGTTTCCCATCTGAAACCATGGAGGCCAGAAGGTAGTAACAATTTTTTTTAAAATTTATTGAAAGAGAAGAGCCATCGACCTAGAATCCTATACCAGCAAAAATATCTTTCATTAATTAAGAGGAAATCAAGGTATTCTCTGATGAAGGAAAAGACAGAATTTATCAACAGCAGAACCACCCTAAAGTAATGGTGAAAGGAACTTATCTAAACAAAAAGGAAATAATAAAATAAGGATTTTGGAACATCATAAAGGGAGAAAGTATATGGTAAGAGCAAACACATAGGTAAATACAGTAGATTTTCCTTTTCCTCTTGAGTTTTCCAAATTATATTGATGGTTGAAACAAAAATTATAGCATAGTGCAATGTGATTCTCAATGTACATAGAGGAAATATTTGACAATTATAAAGTGGGGAGTATAAATGGTCACAAAGGGAAGTAAGGTTTCTACACTTTCCTGGAACTGGCAAATGTTGGCCCTAGTAGATAAGTGATGTGTATGTAATTAATGCTTAGAACAACCACTGAAAAAGCTAAACAAAGAGCTACACTAAAAACCACTATAGATAAATCAAAGTTGAACTCTAAAAAAATATTCGAGTAAGCTGCAGAAATTCAAGTAAAAGTAAACAGAGAATAAAAAAAACAGAGAACAAACAGAAAACAAAATAAAATTGCAGACTTAAGCCTTAACATACTAATAATTACACCAAATGTAAATGGTCTAAATGCACAAATTAAAAGAGTTTGTAAAGAGCAAACTCCACAACTATATGCTGTCTAAAAGAAACTCGCTTCAAAAATAATGGTATTGTCACCAGTAGACCTATACTAAACGAATGGTTAAAGGAAGCAATCTAAACGAAAAGGAAATTAAAAAGAATTTTTGAATACCATAAGGGTGAAAGACATGGAAACGGAAGATATATAGGTAAATACAATAGGCTCATATTTCCTATTATGGTATAGGTAGGTTGAAAATGAAAGGATGGAAAAAGATTTACAACACAAACATTAATCAAAAGAAAGCAGGTGTAGCTATATATACAGTGGGCTTCAGAACAAAGGAAATACCAGGGATGGAGAGAAACATTACATAATGGTAAGGGATCAACCAATTAAGAATACATAGCAATCCAAAAAAAAAAAAAAAAGAATACATAGCAATCCTAAATATACATGGCACCAAACAACAGAAATGCAAAATATGTGCACAAAAACTGGTAGAACTGAAAGGATAAATAAACAGACCCACAAACAGAGTTGAAAACTTCCACACCCCTCTCTTAACAATTGCTAAAACAACTCACAAGAAAATCAGTGAGGCTATAGAGGAACTCAAACACACCATCAACCAATAGGATTCGTCAACATTCATAGAAAACTCCACCCAATGACAGCAGAATACACATTCTCTTTGGGTGCCCACAGAATATACACCAAGATAAACCATATCCTGAGCCAAAAAACAAACCTCAACAAACTTAAAAGAACTGAAATCACACAGATTATGTTCTCTTACTGCAATGGAATCAAACTAAAAAGAAAAAAAATCTTATTTTTCTGTTTCTTTTTTAAAAATCCTTTTAATCTTTTCCTCTTTTTCTACTTTGTGCCACCCTCTTTCCTACTCAGCCACTCTGATCTGCCCTCATTCTAAGTGTTGCAGGGAGGATGCAGTTTTAGAGTGGTTTTCATACCCCAGGGCTTTAAAGGAAAGAAAGGAATGGATTATTCATTCTCATAAGTCTTTCTATTAGAACCCTCTCTCTCCTTCTTCTTGTAGAATTAGGATGATCCTCACCTTGTTCTGTTCAGACTATCCCTGGGACCTTCCTATATAAAACCAGGGGAGAGAGGAGGGTGGTTGAGGTTCTGAGTTTGTGTCGGTATAAATGAGCTTGCATCATTTGTGCAGTTTAAGTGGTTTTGTGACAAAAAAATTAAATAGAGCAGAAAAAAATAGCTTTCCTTATGCCTTATGAGACCTAAAAATTCAACCATAAACGTCCAATTCAAAAGGCATAAACCGAGAGTGACTGCTTCTGCTGGGGACCCTCTTTCCCTGTGGACCATTTATTGCATAACCATGTGCTGTGTTCATATGGCTCTCTCATGCTGCTGAGCCATGAAACCCAGTTCTGCTCAAACATAGTGAATCTTTCTCAAAGTCATGTATTCCCAATAATGAGCTGCTCACTCACAAGTCAGTGGTTCCTAATTGTTTGGCATTTATCCAAAGGAAAGGAAAAATGACTCCTACCATCATTGGTTACAAGGTAGGCTATTGGCCAAGCATGGCCAGGAGCCTTGGTCTCTGACAGGCAGCCCCTGTTCAGGCTCCCTGTCCCAGAGGACAGCAGAAGGCAAGGGGGAGGGAGTGGAGGTTGGATTCAGGGAACTCAAGGCAAAAATTCTTTCCTAAGGCTGGATCCTCCCTGGGACTGGGCGCTGGGGCAGATGGTGTTTGCTTTTTCCATCAATCAGGGAGCCATGGCCAGAAGCTTGGGCTGTGGGGGTGTCCAGACATCATTTTTTGAAGTTCTTCAGAATCCTTGCATTTTAAAATCACATAATTCTGCTTTCAAATATCACAGACGCAATTCTATACAATGTTGTGGCATTCCCTGGGCCATATTCCCTAGTGTGAGGGTGGGGACAAAATTACTCTGCTTAAGGCAGCAACCAGCTTAAACATTTTTATTTCTTACTTGTGGCCTGAACTCTTTCCTCTGGAGATACTCTCATCTTTCTTGCCTTCTCCCTACTCCCTGCTTTTACTTTCTCAACTCAGGATGATTTTGTGCTTCTGGAAGCCAGATTCTCTCTTCCTGGTCTCTATTTCTACCTAGATGAGCAAGTCAGTCTGTGCACCAGGCAAAGAGGGTCCTTGTTCTCAGGAGATACATGCTCAATTATTTAGGGGTGAAGTACCCTGGCATCTACACCTAATTCTCAAATGGTTCAAAAGAGAGAGACTACACAAATAAGGCAAAGGTTGGAATCTAGGTGAAGAGTACAAGCATGGATGCTGCATTAGTCTTATGACTTTTCTGTTGATTTGAAATTTTCAAAATTAAAAAAAAATGTGAAAAACCAGCACGGTGAGGATAAGCCACCTCTCTTCAACTTTACATCTCAACAGTAGTCTCTGCACTGGGGGAGGTGTATGGCTAGGGTGCTGACATGGATAAATACAATGGTTACTTGATTTCTTTCCATTCTGAGATCCTCTTACATGGTTCATCAGTCAATACTCTGGATAGAAGTAGCATCGGGTGGCACCTTAAATGTTTCCCTAAATGCACTTTAAATATATATTGCCTGTGGGCTCTTCTTAAACCCAGAGATGCCTATGCTCCATTGAAGATGTACTAAATTGAAATCTCTGTGTGTAGAAGCAAAGACTAGGTATTTATTTAAATCATTCTCTGTGGAGATAACTAATTTTAAGACGCTGTGTAAAGGGCTTCTCCACCTCCTCTAGAAAATAGTAAAGAGACCAAGAAACAGAAAAAGGAATCATTATTTTTGATGAAACCAGGAAATGTCTATAGGGATATGCACCATAAACGGCAGAAATTGGGCCAGGATGAAGATGGTCAGTGAGGAAGGAGGACTGGCACTGGAGATCTATGGTATAGCTGGCACAGCACTGCCTTCTCCATCCTGGGGGCACACCCAAGGTATGACTGGTGTTTAGAACAACAAGATAAAGGTGTAAGATTGGCTTTGGGAGCCCCCTGGACAGTGTGTGGCATCACAGAGGGGCTAGAAGAAGCAGAAGGAAATTAGAAAATGTTTGAATCTGCAAGAAGTCATTTCTCTGTATGGCTGAGTGAAGGAGAAACTGTGATGGTTAGCATTTCTGTGGCTGTCCATCTTTGTTAGTTCTAGTGATGTAAGGATTAAACTCTGACAAAACCCACTATTAGACTTCACATGGAGCCAGAGAGACTCCCTGCTCACTCCCAGTGCTCTCTTGCCTGCTCTCAAGGCCATCCTTTCAGAGATAGCTGACCCAGGAAGAACTTCCCTCATTCATGAGGAATGAGCAGAGGATCGATCCAAAATATTGCCCAAAACAAACAAACAAACAAACATTCAGAAAAAACAACAAATAAACTAGAAGCTGTCAAGGAAACACACAAAGAAACATTTTATAACAGAGTAGATGAAAATACAACAAAATGATTCTCCATAAACTCAGATAACTAGTGAAAAACTAACCTCAATATTTCAAGAACTAAAAGCAGAGACTCAAGAGCTGGAGGAGGAAATGGTAAAACAAGAGAATGAAAATAAAAATTATCTAGAAGAGGAAAGTAAAGTGATTATGTTGATAGAAGCAACGTTGGATTTGGCCAAAAGAGAAAAGATATAAAATACAATCAAGGACATGAAGCACAGACTTGAGAAAATAGAGCAAAATGAAAAGAAAATGAACAAACAAAAAGTAAAAAAAAGACTGAATAGAGCATAATGGACATGGATTACAGACAAAAATGACTCAACATATAATTTATGTCCTTGGAGAAGAAAACAGAATAAATCAGTAGAAAAAATATTGAGCATATCATTTAAGAAAATCTTCAGATAAAGCTAAATCTTCACATTGATAGGGCATACTCTGCCCCGGAGGAGGAAGGATTCATGGACATTGTTATATATCCTGATATAGTTACTGGACTTTAAAGAAAAAGAAACAATTCTACAAGCATCAAAGCACACACAGAGAAGGAGGTAAAACCAGATTGTCTTGAGACTTCTATGTGGAAACATTTAAGGATAGAAGACACAGAACACCGTCTAAAGTTCTTAGGGAAAGAAAGTGAGACAAAACTATTTTATGTCCAGCTACATTAGTGTTCAAACAAAAAATACCTGAGAGGTATCTTTTAAAGATGCAAGCACTCAAGGAATATAGTTCTTCCTGAGCCTCTTGAACACATCATGAAGACAAACCTCAGCTGCCTAAAAGAAGAATGGAGAAACAGTGACAAAAGTTTGCAGAAAATGATGAATTCATTTACATATAGATCTAAGGATAAAGCATGGGAATTATGATTACAGAAAAGAACAGAGAGGTGAAAACCAAGACAATGTTAAAACAATAGTATAACTAATAAAATCCAGGTGGTCGAGAAAAAGAGATGATAGTAGTAAAAGAGAGCTTAGTTCCTTATCTTACAGAGACAGGAAGATCAGATATGTTTAAAACTAAAAAAAATCACATAGGAAACTATAAGAATGTTATTGAAGGGAATGAAGGTAAATCCTAGATGAACTAGGAATGACAAGATTGACAATAATAACAATATTGTTATGAAGGAGAAGAAGGCAGTGAAATAGAAGGAGGGAAGGTAGATGAAAATCACAGAACCTGAATTTAAATAAAGTTTATGGTGGGCAGTCAATAGATTCTGTCACTAGTATATATTATAGAAAAACAAAATGAGACCATTGGTCTTCCAAATTTACAATTTTCAAAAAAACACACACAACGAAGCAAAGCAAACACAGAACATAAAATGAAAGGCAAAAAACAATAAAAATATTTGTACAATTTGAAGGCTTAATGTAAGTAACAACTCTAATAAATAAAAAAATATAGCTCTAGGTAATTGTTACAGAAAAATCTCCAAGATACGTGGTTAAGTGCAAAAGCTATTTATAAAAGAAAGTGTATGTAGTCTTTTACTTGTGTTTAAGACAGTATATGTATATACTTTACATTTTTATAGGGTATAAAATTAAGTACCTCTAAACACACATATACACACATATGTGTGTACATATGAATAGACTATCTCTGGAAGGACACACAGGAAACTCTTAACAGGAGTTGCCTCTGGGACAGAAGGCTGGGAACTGGCAGCTAGGGAGGGTTTTTCACTGTCCATGATTCTGTACTTTTTATTTAACTATGGATTTTTTATTACTTTTCTCAACATATATATATAATACTTCAGAAGCTCCACAGGCAACCTGCATCAGGGCTGAGCAGCCCTGGTTTTTCATGTTAAGGCTTCTGACAACCTGATGACTGTTTCATTGTATCTCAGTGGTAAGGATAAAGATGACGATTGCTATCTCCGTTTCACGTGGCGTTGTGGCAGACCAGCAAATGGTCTTACTGATTTACTTGTGTCTGAAATTTCCTGGTTTCAACAGATTATAGTCCACTTAAAAAAAGTAAAACCAAAATCTCAATTATGATGTTATAATATACTAGGGCTTTGGATTCTCTGCTACTGTTTGTATTTCTCTCTCTCTCTTTTTTAAATATTTTATCTATTTATTTGACAGAGAGATACACCGCGAGAGAGGGAACACAAGCAGAGGGAGTGGGAGAGGGAGAAGCAGGCTTCCTGCCGAGCAGGGAGCCCAATGCAGGGCTTGACCCCAGGACCCTGGGATCATGACCTGAGCCGAAGGCAGACGCCTAAGGGCTGAACCACCCAGGCGCCCCTATATTTGTCTCTTAATGTTAGACTGTCTTCATTTAAACTCCCCTGAACTAATAGAATGGCCCCTTAGCTTACGTCCTAGGCTCTGGTCTCTTTCTTTCAATTCCTACTCTTTCCCATTTTTCACCCCACTGGTCCCTTCCACCATGGCTCCCTGTGGGCACTCCATCAAACACGCTCTGCTGTCTGGCTCTGAACACCCAGGGAAACATCGCTCCAGTCTACCTGCCATGCTGTCGAGGTGGACTGTTCACCACATGCATGATGCTTATTTCCATTTTTGTTCCTGTTGCCTCCCCAGTTGGGAATAATACCAAACCCAGACCCACATAGATTCCTTTCTTTCCTGAATCTTACTACACTCACAGTCAATATCTCACAAGTTAGCCTTTACCTGTTTTTCCGTTACCTCATCTGTGATAATTTTTCTACAAGTTTAACCCCTTCAAGGGGAAGACCATGGTGTTCTGTGTTCTAAGGAAATCCCAGAACTGACCATTTCCCACCATTTTCATAGATATGACCTTAATTGACCTGAATTGGAGCTACCATCACTTTTTGCCTGTTTTGCTCCTAACGGGTGTCCTTGCTATACCTCTTGCGCCTCCTATAGTTCATTCTTTACATGGCAGCTGGAGCAATTGCTGGCTTTGAGCATAAATCAGATGGTCTTGCTCTCAGGCTTAAAAGCCCCTGAGGGCTTCCCAGTACACCTGTGGACAAGATTTAAGCTTTAGGTGACTTACAAGCCCCAGGAGGATCTCCAAGCACACTCTCCATAACTCACTCCTCCATTCTCTGGTTTCCTTGATCTTCTCTCTGCATACCAACCTCATTACCTCCTGGGGCCATTGCACTTGTCAGGGAAGCTCTTCCTCTGCGTCCCTGCATGTCTCTCTCCATCACCTCCTCCAAGTCTTTCCTGACACCTGACCCAGTGCAGAGATCCTCTCTAACCCCATCACTTTCTGGGCCTCTTTTCTGCTTTATTTATCTTGGCAACTTTCATCTTCACTGTGGAGGAGAATGGAAAATGTAATCTGGGGTCAAACTGCCCGGGTTTAAATCTTAGCTCCACCACTAAGCTGTGTGACACTGTGTAGGTTCTTCACCTCCCTCTGCCTGCCTCACTTTTCTCAGCTGTAAAATGGGGGTGATATGACACCCAGCCTATGGGAACATCGTGAGAAATGAAAAAGATTTAGAAGGCTGACAGGCAGAAGATGAGAATGACATAGATTTTATTACTTTTATAAAATTGAGGGGCGCCTGGGTGGTTCAGTCAGTTAAGCGTCTGCCTTCTGCTCAGGTCATGATCCCAAGGTCTTAGGATCGAGTACTGCATTGGGCTCCTTGCTCGGCGAGGAACCTGCTTTTCCTTCTGCCTGCCACTCCTTCTGCTTGTGCTCTGTCTGTCTGTCTCTCTCTGTCTTAAATAAAGATAAAATCTTAAAAAAAAAGAAAGAAAAAAATTGGTATTTATTTACTCATTGTTTCCTGGCTCCCCACCTGGGACTGTCACTCTGGTGTTTTAGTTTGCTAGGGCTGTGGTGACAAAGCACCACAGACTGAGCGGCCTTAAGCAACAGTAACTTACTCCTTCAGAGTCCTGGAGGCTAGAAGTGTCAAGATCAAGGTGTTGGCAGGGTTGGTTTCCTCTGAGGCCTCCCTCCTTGGCTTGCAGATGGCTGTCTTCTCCCTGTGTCTTCAGCTGGTCTTCCCTCTGTGCCCGTCTGTGTCCCAATTTCCTCTTGTTATAAGGACACCAGTCACATTGGAGTAGGGCCCACCTCAATGACTTCATTTTAACCTAACTTCCTCTGTGAAGGCCCTATCTCCAAATATTGTCATATCTTGAGGTACTGGGGGTTTGGACTTCAGCATGTTATTTTTGGGGGGGGACAAAATTCAGCTCATAACATCTGCAAGACAAGGTTATGAGCTGGTGAACTCCATATCACAGCAGTTAGAAGTGTGGTTAGCACACTTCAGTGTCTTAATAACTGTCTCTTGAAGTGACGGGAGTGCCTCCTACCCCCTCACTCTTACTACAACCAGTGTATTCAGTTTCTCACTAACTACCTCTTGAAAGCATGACAGCACCTCCTACCCATCCTTGCTTCATCCTGTATCCAAGAAGTACAGAGCAGCTGAGCACTGGGGAGAGGAGGCATTTGAGGAATGTGTGGAATCCTTGAGAAGTACCAAATGGGGGAATACTTTGCACCTTGGTATTCATCCCCCTTCACAGTCCAGAGGCAAGTAGGGGGCCACTAGCCTCACCGAGGAGCTGATATTGGACTCTGGTGACCCAGGGACTGGAAAGGAAAGGGAGGCAGAATTCCCAGAGCTTTTGGTAGCAGGGCTGCAGGAAGGACCTGGTATCTAGCGCAGATCTAACACTAAAGGGGATGGTGGTGTTAAGTAGCTGGAACTGCAGAGAAAATTATGACCTCTCTTCCCACTCTAGTTTAAGCTAAAAATCACGAAAAGCTGAGACAGCATCTGTCAGCTTGGGGGACCCTGCTTTGCTCTGGGCACTAACCTGGTAAATTCTGACTTTGCTGTAGAGACAAGTGATGACCAGGTGTGCCTTGTCACAGAAATGTGAAGAAATTGGGTTTCCTCCTCTTAAATTTGCGCAGTCTGGTAGGCTGACTTAGCTGAGCACATTTTGTTGGTTTTGTGAAAGAGAGAAAGCACATTTTTAAGGTTTTGCCTTAAAAAGGTTAAGTTCCTGAGTCATCCCTCCAGATAGCCCCAGGGTTTAATTGGAAAGAGCTAGGGTGGATGTCGGGACTGGCATATGACATCATGTGTTGCCACAGTAAAAAGAAGCAGAGTTGAGTCAAGGATGAAGGGGTCAGATTTACACAATAACCACAGCTGGGGGATTTTCTAGGACGTAGAACAGAGACTCTTAAAAAGGCAAAAAACATTAGAAAGGGAATTCAAGACAAGTAATTGCAGAGCAATACCCATGAAGAATTTGGCACTTGACAGTAACAGCTGGGAAAAAACCGTTGCGGAAGATGTATCCAGTAAAATTGAGGGGTGGGGTTAAACAGGTTTTGTATTCTTTAAAAATTTTGCTTTATATTGGAGGTGCCTGGGTGGCGCAGTTGGTTGAGTGTCCGACTCTTGGGTCGTGGTCTAGGGGTCATGAGATCCAGCCCTGCGTGGGGCTCTGTGCTCAGGGCGGAGTCTACTTGGGATTCTCTCTGCCTCTCCCTCTGTCCCTCCCGCTATTGTGCGTGTGTGTGTGTGTGTGTGTGTGTGTGTGTGTGTGTGTTCGCACGCACATGAGGGCTCTCTCTCTAATAGATAGTTAAAAAAGTAAATAAAAAATTTTCTTTATTTTGTGTTATTTTATCCATTAATATTTTAGAGGAGTAGCTCCTGATTTGTTAGTTTGTCTTTGTTCAAATTAGTAAGAACAGGAATTAATAATCTTTTAGGTTCAAAGTTTTTGAAATTCAGTGATTGTTAATGCCTGGACTCTGTCCCCGAAAGTAAGTGTAACAGTGACCTCTGATGTTGTGAAGAAATTGAATGGCTCTTTGGCTACATGATATACCCTTAACTGCTTACTTTTGATGGCCACATCGCAGGTTCCAACTTAGATATTTTATAGATCTGGTTTGGAGATCTGGTTTAGACTTGAAGGAAGCCTCATCTATTTTATCATTGAGTCCTTGAGAATTTATTCTTCATGAAGTACATCTTGTGTCAGACATTCATATTTTTAATGTTTTGGACTCTATTTTGCTTTATTCACAGTGTGCTGTTGACATCTAAAATCGATTTTTGTGCATAAGGAAATTGTATTGTTAAAATAGGTTTTTGGGGTGCCTGGGTGGCTCAGTAGGTTAAGCGTCCAACTCTTGTTTTTGGCTCAGGTCATGATCTCAGGGTTGTGGGATCAAGCCTTGCATGAGGCTCCATTTGCTCATTGCAGAGTCTGCTTGTCTCTCTCCCTCTGCTCCTCCCCCTGCCTCCCTTGCTCACACTTTCTGTCAAATAAATAAGTAAATCTTTAAAAAAATAAAATAAAATAGGTTTTCACAGGTACTTAGCTATGTGTGACAAAACACATAATTAGCTGGAATTAAGAGCTAATGAGTTTATAAACCCATTCTGCATAATGGCTCCCCTTCTAGAATATGTTCTGCTGATACATGCATTGCTAGGACTTGTGTAAGAAACAAATTGTTCCATGACTTATAAAAGTCTTACTGCCTTGTATTGTTTCTTTAAGCAATTAAAAAATATGGAACTTGTTATTTTTTTGGCAGGGGAATGGGAGCTTATACAACACTGACAGTTTGGAGGTTGAGCTTAAACTGCCTGAAATGATGGGAGGCCCCAGAGACACTCTCTGAAAATGTGGGCTTGTCACCTAGTGTGTCACTGGCAGCACCGAGACCAGGTTGGAGGGCTGGGGCTGGTGGGACAGCACTCTGTAGCCATGCATCTGCCTGCACCTGACATTTGACAGAGACGTGGGTAAGTGATGTCCAATTCGTTAATAGTTTTTTTTTTTTTTTAATGTCAGGAGTTGAGTGAAATATTTTTTGGCCACTGTTCGATGCATTGCAAAACAACCCAGGGAAGAGAAAGAGATGTAGCCTCCAGAGAAGTAAACAACAACTTACCCAGACATGGGAGCTCTGCTTGTGATGAGGTTTCTTAAAAGAAAAAGACTTGAAAAAAATGACTGGGGCTCAGGTGTGGCAGGGAGTCAGACCCTTTCACTGAGGTCACATGATTAAATTCGAACTGTCACAGGAGAGGTCTCTTCAAAGGTACCTGCTTCCTGTGACATATGCCTTGCCAACGCCCCCTGTCATAATGCAGGTGATGACATTTTACCTCCCTTTAAACAAGAAGGCTCAAGGAGCCCGATTTCCTTGCCTTCACCGCCTAGAACTAGACCCGCAGTGGCTCGTGGATAGAGCCCTAGCCTTAACCCCAAACCTGACTCATACACAGAAAATCTCTATAGGAGTGTTAGAAAAGCTGGAGTTACCATCCTATATAATTTGAATATTTGAATTCGAATATACATTCAGACTGTTGGAGAGTGCGTTCAGTGAGAGAGAACTGTGTTTTCAGTGTGATACTGAAAGGCATACTCTAGTTCACATGAAAACCAGAAATGACCACTGTACAGAAAAGCGTGGAACAGGCAAAGCACAAACATTTTTAGGGAACTGTGGATATTCTTCTTTGACACCCGGGTGCCATCCACATCTATGTCCAGTTCTTGGCCATTTTGTAGGGTGCAAGAAGAGAAGAAGAAAGGCAGAGGCCCAGGGTGGAGGAGGGATGTATCTGACCCTTTCAGAACTCACTTGTTCTACAGATTGAGGATCTCAACTCCTCTGTTGGGAGTCAGAGGTAGAACCAGCAACCCCAGCTTATGGAATTAATCACTCTAGAAATGGGGGGGCAGCTTAGAAGGAATTCGTACACATTATAATATAGAGAATTTGATGCAAATCCCTTTTAAAGGGCTTTAAGAGGCTATGTTCTTGCTGACACACTCATATATGGAAACTCCGGATCTTGCCCCATTCAGTGTCCTTTGTTTTTTATGGTGTGTCTTAGAATTTAGTGGCTGAGTGAAAAACCAAGGGCCTGTGTTGAAGGGAATGATGTTTTTTTATGTTGAGGATAAGTGAATTTTATCAAACTAGGGCGTATTTCAACAATGGATTCTCCCAGTACCTTAGAGATCAATGAATGGATATCCTCCAATCTGATCAAGATCCAGTTCCTCCTCACTGCTGTCTGACGAAGTTAATAGAACTGTACACTGGAAGTGTTAGCTGTGATTTTTCACGATTAAAGAAATGGAAGAAAAAAACAAAACCTGTCATCCTCCCTGCGTGAAAGCCAAATGTCATAACATTCTCCAAAGTGAGAGTCTATTATTTCCCAGTCTTAGAGGGCATATCCTCACAGCCTTTGAGCTTCAGAACAGGGACGTGGGAAGTAAGCTTCTTTCTGTGTTTGGTTGGTATTTCCATGACATGGGAAGGAAGAATTGAACTTCCTATTTTTGCCTTCCCCACCCAGGGTCTTCTCTGCTGGTTTAATTTTACTATGCGGCCGGCTACACTTAGGTAATCTGTTAAGACCTGAAGATGATTTATTAAGAGTAAACTGGAAGACACACACCAGTTTCCAGTTAGTTGCCAATACACACATCAGTAGCAACCCCCCACAAATATAAAACATCACACTCTAACGAGTTCAGCAGATCAGGTATCTTACCCAGACTAGAGATCTCATTTTACAAATGAAGGATGTACATGGAAGCTGAGTGTCTCCAGTGACAGTGCAGGTCTGGAACCCACGGTTTGTGACTACGACAAATCAAGTGGTTTTTCTTTACCACTACAGCATAACCTGATTTGTGTCTTTAACTCAGTTGTCTGTTTTCCAAATCATGTGTCAATCTGGCTAGGCTACAGTGCCCAGTTATTCACTCAAATGCTAATTGAAGTATTGTTGTGGAAGTATTTTGTAGATGTGATTAAAGTCTATAATCAGTTGATTTTCTTCTAGATAACCTGGGTGGGCCTGACTGAATCAGGTAAAGGACCCTAAAGTTAGGGCTGAGACTTCTCTGAGAAAAAAAATTCCACCTGCGGACAGAGCTTCAGCCCATGCTGGAGAATTCGTCTCCCCTTCTTGACAGCCTGCCCTGTGGATTGCTGACATGCCTTGCTGGCCCCTCAATCATGGAAGCCAACTGCTTGCCATAAGTATCTTCATATATACCTTTTATTGGTTCTGCTTCTCTGGTTGAATCTTGACTTGATACCCAAGGGAGAAATTGTAATTAATAAGTGGATCGGAAATCAGGTCATATCCTGAGGTTTCCATACATGGATGGAAAGAGAAGGTAAGGCTTTGTGTGGCCTCGTGGAACCAGGAGACTGATCTTTCAAATAACTTTTGTGCAGCTCTTGTTGAAGGAGCAGAGCTGATCTTAGCTGGATATTGAGACCAGGGGGGCATTCTGATGTAATCGGTGACTGGACGTTGGCTCACTGCCCAGCAGCCACTGGATGGAAGAGGGAGGATGAGCAAATGAAGTGTAGATCAGCAACACGGTATAGAAAGGAGTTGAGTGGTCAACTGGGGACTCCTGGACAAATAGAGCACCAACAGGTTCACCTGCTGTCAGGCCGTGGTCAAGGTGGGAGGTCCCAGGATGAGTGGAGACAACTAATGGCTGCCAGAAGGAGAATGGAGGGTGGAGAATAGGCAGCCAGGCTTCGTGTGTGGACATTTAGGAATAAACAATGAAGAATACTGGATGTTTTCAATGGAAAACTCTGCATTATTTAGAGCACACTCTTCTAGTTTTCCTGCTTAGCTGTTTATTGCCATGGAGCTATTTTTATAATTTGTAAATTGTAGAGAACCGATGGCAATGCAATCATAATTACCAATGCAAAAGAATTCTTGTGCATCGACCCGCAAATAAATTCTGTCCGCAGAGGTTTAATCGATCTGCCTCCCCACAGAAAAACCATTTCAACATTCCTGTACTCCGTATAAATTTGTGGTTCTTTGACTTCTTTGAACCTGTTGTGACATCTATACAGTTTCCTTTTTTAATGAATGAGTTCAATAAAATCTTTGGCACATGTTCATTTTGTTTGTACAAGAGTCATAATTTTACCTTTTTTTTTTTTTAAATGATCCTTTAACAACACCTGAGGTGTCTTGGGTACACACAGGGAAGAAAGGTACAGGCTGCATTGTCTTCAGATCAAAGGGACAAGAATCTGCCCTGTGAGGGCAGCTGAGGGGTCACCAGGCCCCTGGAAGCCCCAGGCTGCATGCTTGCAGCAGGGCCTACATGAATAAAAGTAAACTCTTTTCTTTTTCTTTTTTAATTTGGGTAACAAACAGATCCCTTTTCTTGCCCTTTGAGATCGATTTCAGAGATACTTTTATAGTTTTTTGAAAAAGAGTTAAATGCACTCTCTTCCTCTTATATTTCTACACACATTTGTTTATGCATGTGTGTTTATATCTTACTTGCTTCCAAAAACTACATTTGAAGTGAATCAAACAGTAAAAGGAGAGAGAATAATAGATTGAGGAGCAGGCCAGACCTTACCTTGCAAAGAGCAATGTCACTTACGTAGAGCCACACAGCAGATGGCGAAAAACCATATGATAAAAATAACATAAGGCTGCATGGTAAATATATTACAACAACAAGAAGGCAGCTAATGAAACCGAGGAGCAGAGAGGAAAGCCGGGGGAAGGGGATCATTCAAGGTCACCGGCTCTGAGATATTAGCAGTACCTTGCACTTTGGATTTATGCGTCAGTAGTCTCCAAAGAGCAAAGGGAGGGGGTCACTTCCATTATCACTTGACCTTCCTGTAGCGGATAGGTGGGGCAGGAAAGTGCAGGCTTGGGACAACAGACACTGTTAATTCTCCTGTAGATGGAAACACTGGGGCAGCGGTGGGGACTGTTCCTTCCCTAGGAAGGACCTCATTGCCCAGCAGGAGAAAGAAGATGGAAGCCCAAGTCTCCCACCCATCTGATGTCCTGGCCAAGTTGTCTCTAGCGCCACGGTGATGGTAGGGGTGACAGTGTCAGGGGTCAGTGAGCACTTTGTAAACAATGCAATACATGAGCACATTCTACCTTTTCTTAATCTACATGCCTATGTAGAGAAAGAAATCTGCAAGTTTGGGAGTGAGTAATATGGGATCTGTGATTAGAGATTTATGCTGTCCAGAACATAATTCTAAATAATTTCCCTAAAGGTCTTTTTGAGGAAAATATCACAGAATTAAATTGAATGTGTGTGCTGTGTTAGAAATAGCCTTCACGAAGTAAATTACACATTTTATCAAGAAAAGCATTTGGAAAAGTGAGATAGAATACTGACTCTCTTACTTTCTAGGGACTGCTGTTAAGAGAAGGTCCAGACTGAAGCTGAGCTCCAGACAAAGGAAGAACATCTGTCTGGGACCTGTGGGGGCAATATAGAACTCATACAGTCCAAGACCTGCCTGAGCAGAATGACAGTGGGCTCCCACAATGGGCAGAGACTGATGGGGAGGAAAGAGGAGCTGGCAGTTTTCAAATAAAACAAAAATGTTCTTGAGAATTCACAGTACAGAAAATTTTTGGAAGTTGTTTATGGGGGTGACCATTTTAAAACATGGTTCTCAAGCTGTGTGTTTGATGTCTCTCTCATAGTTTAGGGGAGGGAAAATGGAAGTAGGGAATGATGATGGGGTGCACTTTGCATGTGGTACCAGAAATTCACAGTGGCCCTAAAATGGGTAGGGGTGAGGGGAGACAAGGTTTTGTGGGTCCTTGAGCAGAGCTCTAGGCGGTGAATTATTTCTTGCGATTGTCATACCAGCCTATGAGTCAATCATCTGGAGGATTTGGGAGTAAATAATGAATCACATGCTGTGGGGGCCTGGAAGGAACCTGAGTTCCTGCTTGTGATGATCTATTCTTGGTATAGGGTTGTATCAACATTTCTATGGACTCCAAGTCACATTCTTCATATGGGACCCCTCTTCTGATCTTAAGAATGGCTCACATTTATTAAGCACCTACTATATGCCAGGCATTGCTTTTTGTGCTTTTCATGTATGAATTCATAGAAATATTCCAAGAGAAGTTTTTATAGACTTGGGTGGAGAAACTCATCAGGTACGTAGGCTGGATCTTGTGTTTTAAATGTCTAACCATTTTTATAAGTTGTCAGTTTCAATAATTCTTGGACCTGGTTAAGCTGGATTCCGATAGGAACATTTGCCTTAGGCCTTTACATGTTTGTATAATTTGGGTTTGGGTTTAGCTCAATCTGCTCGTTTCAAACCCCATCAAGAGTTGGAACAATATATACATATGATGTGGTGGTTGATGACTGACCGTGATTGGAAGGAAGTAAATAAGTTCTATCTATGCTTTGTAGCACCCTTCCACCCTTCGGGTAACATGGAATCTTTGTCCTTATTTGTGCTTTAAACCTCCTGTGTCATTCATACTTCCAAACAAGATAGCAAAGTCCTATTTAAGATCCATTAAGGAGTGAGCCTAGAAAGCAAACTCGTCTTCCATTAAGAAGCTGGTGTTGGTTGACCAGATGGCTGTGGCCCCTTTGGTAGAGACTAAGTATTAAAATTTGGGCTCAGGAAATGGCAGTTTAGATGAGGGACTATGTTCTCTTGAGGGCAGGCCCTGAGGGATGAAGTGCTGTGGACAGTAGGAGTTGACAAACGCACCTGCACAAGCAGAAGCAAGCAGAAACAGAGAATGACATAGGTCCTGGGGAGGATGTAGGGAATTCAAAAAGGAGACCACAGCTCTACAAAGTGGGCATCTTGCATAGTAACTTCTTATATCCTGGAAGTGTGGGAGGCAGGAGCCTTTGCTACATGTTGAGTTATCCCATTCCTGTAGCTCATGTGTGCTGCAGCAACTAGGAGGGCACACAATTGAGGAGTCTACTTGGCCTGCTGAAAAACAGATGGACACGTAGCTTTATGCATCTGGTTAGATAAATTAAAGAGTTGAAAGCCATCATGTCAGCAGTAGCCACCATTAAACAGAGATCTTAGGAGTGGAACAGGCCTTTTCAGCATTTGTTTTACTTGAAGCCCAGTATTTACCTCTTTGGCTCTAGCCCAAGTACCTAGCTGGCAGGGACCCAAACTCACCCCCAGAGTTGCCTCTTGGGAATCTAAAAAACCCAGTCTGCCATGACTGAAAATTGTCTCTCTGGGCTTCAGAGCTCTGTTAGAATCATTCTAGGGATGATTCTAGGGATATTCCACATAGTGCATTTAAAAAAGGGAAACAATTCACTAATTTTCTGTTTCGTTTTGTCTTCAAGGGCTGCTCTTGGGAAGGGATTAAAAGCAGTTCTAAATCATTTAAGGGAGAGTGTGTTCACAGTACAATGTACACCAGAACATTTTGGTTTCTTTATTATCCCATGTTTATATTTGACAAAGAAGTTTATAAATTTTGGAGTGACTTTTTGAGGGTGTCATCCCACACAAATCAAAGGGTGATCTGGTGATGCCCTCATCCACCCTGGTTCCCTTGTTCCTACATCCACCACACCTGCTGCTCATCTGGGCCCTGCCTCGGACACTGCAGCTTGGCCTGGATGCTCGTGCGAGCCTTGTCATAGGATCAGTCTCACAGACTGAGACGAAGTCCTGGGAGATGCACTCTTAACCTCCGTCTCCCAGATTTCTTTGTCATACTCAAGGCTTCTTCTTACTCTCTTGAAACTTCTTTCCCGTTCACTACCTTCCACTTCCTATTTTCATGTTCCCCTTTTGACCTCGAGGGCTCCTAAGACTGTCAGTGGCATTCCACTGGCACAACAGTTGAATAACAAAAGAAGGGACAGTTGAGTTGACGAGAACTACCGTGCGGAATGACAGGACAGACGGAGTCAGGCCAGCTGTGGGTCCTGGACTGAGAATAGGGTTTGGGAGATGTCACAGCCACAGCTGTCAGGCAATGGGAGTTGTGTCTACCCCTCTGATCCTGGTGTTCTTCTCTGCCTTATACCATAACCTCAGATGAAGGCTAGAGCTCAAACCAAAGTCTGGGCTGGGTGTTCTGGGTAGATGGGAATCGAGGTGTGAAGTACAAGGCTAATGTGGGCCCTGTGTGCCTCCCGCCCACCTTCCCAGCAGAACATTCAGGTAGAAGGGCTGGAAGAGAGCCAGATGAGGCCCCAAGGCCAACTCTACCCTCAACAAGAGGACAAAAGTCTGGGCACAATAACAGCCTGGGTGCTGGGACTTTTTCCTGAATAACACCAGCAGGATTTGTACTCTTGGGTATTCTACATACATGACTCAAGCTCCCTCTTCAAATCTAGAAGTCACTCAAAGAACAATGTGCTTTTGCAGACAGACGAATAAAGCGGCAGACAGATGGGGAGGTTGCTGGATCAACGGTGATGGAGAGGTGAGTCTGTAGCGTGAAATGTGTCCAAAGAAGCAGAAGTTTGGTGTTTGGATATATTTCCCTTTCACGAAGTATAACCACTTGTTTCTTCTTTAATTTTTTTAAGAAAAAGCTTTTTAAAAACCTGTTAAGAAACATCAAAATGTTTTTTGGGCATTAGGCAGCTGTTAAAATGTTTTGATAGATTTAGGATAAGTAAGTCAGAAACATATGGATTTCATTTTTCTTAAATTAAATGTGTGGATTTTTAAATATAAGGCAAATTCCTCATGAAAATATAGTTCAGCTTTTTTTTAAGGGGTGTTTAAGTATTAAACAAACAAATGTTTACATGCAAATGAAAATAAATATGTATAAGGCATGCATACTCTAAGGGTTGCTCTAAACAGTCAGTACAGGGCAAGGCAGCTGTCTGAGGCTGTCCTTTGAGAGCGACGCTGGTTAATTCACTCGTTATCTAACATGTGAAGTAACATCTGCAAGAAACATCAAGAAAGAATACATCTTCCAGGGTAGAGTGGCATGATCCAGGCCCGGAATCGAATCAAACCTGCCGGGACGTGAAAGGAGCCGTGACCAATAACATCCCAGACAGACTATGTGGATGAACCTGAGCAGGCTGGCCACCTGGAGTCTGGATCGGGGAAGCCCAAAGGGCAAGTCTTCTTTGTGTCTCTGGCATTAGTCTGGGCCACCAATAGGAGGTGTGGGTCCACCCTGGGGGTCTGCTCCATCTCCACCGGGGGTTCTAGAAATGTGCATGCAGGGTTTGTGGAGCTCTCTCTTCTACATTGTCACCCCCCGCAAAGTGAATCCCAGCTCTCTTCAATGAACAGGCATTATTTCTGTAAAAAAAAGAAGAACCTAGAAGCAGAAGCCTGTTGTCCAAGAGCTGGACAGCTGTCTGTCTTGCTCTCAGGGAGGGGGCGGTGCAGAGCACCGTCTTTCCTGTGAGTTCCAGATGCCAAGCTCTCTTGTGGTATTTCCTCCTCTCCTTCCAGGCTGTGCTTGCAGCCCCCACTGACCAGGAGAGCCCAGGCTGCAGGGTGGAGTACAGAGCCTCTCCAGGCCCCCCTGCTTCTGCCCTGAGCTTCCTCGGGTTCAGTGGCTGGTGCTTCTATGCTTCTGAGGTTGCTGCTGTTTATGTGGCAGCTCACAGTTTATTGTTTGGTTTTCCCTTTTTACTGGCCTCACATTTAAATGCTTGTGAGAGGTTAAAGCTGAGTAATTTTCTCTTTGAACCAGACTCAAAGGTAGAAGGACAATCTCGACCTTTTCCATAGCAACCCCTCAGGACTTGCAGGCAGCTGGTGCCTCATCTTGTGTGATACTCTCAGCCCTAACTTACTTTTTTTTCTATTACTGAATAATTCAGAGCCCTAATGGTGTTTCTGGGTGGTCTCTAGTTAAAAGATAAGAGTAAAGATCGTAAGTTTTGACTGTGTGTTGAGCTTGGAAATAATAAAGAACCCATGGTGATGATTGACAATATCAGCTAACATTTATTAGGTTCTGGACTGGCTACATAATTTGAGGGGCCCAGTGCAGAATGAAAACACAGGACCCCTTGTTCAACATTATTAAGAATTTCAACATGATGACAGCAGAACGTTAAACCTTCGGAGCCCGGACCCCTGCGCAAACGTGTAGGACGAGAGCCCTCAACTGGGCCCAGACTCTGAGGTACCCACTTTACACGCACAATCTCATTTCATTCCTACCAAAAACTCTTCGAGATAGAAATTCTTATTTTTATTTTATAGTTGAGTAAACCGAGGCTTTCAGAGGTTAAGTTACTTGGATGTCGTAGACACCCCACAAGGAGTGCCAAGATTTGAATCGAGGCAGTGACCTCAGAGGCACAATCCTCAGAGACCCATCTATGCATCTACATGACAACTGAACACCGGTCACAGTAGTACATGTGTGTGGGTTGGTGAACAAGCAAGTGCACACTCTGAAATGTACTTGGACAGGCTCATATGTACATAGCCTGGATAACCCGACAGGAAACAGGCAAGTTGGCCAAGCCAATGCTCAAAGCAATGTTTTGGATGATTTAATCCATAAAATCATATATTTTGGAAAGACTGTGCAAGAGCCCAAACACATCAGATCTAGGGCTGCCTCAGTTCAACTACCCAAGAAACCACTGATTGCAAGGGCCTGAGGCTTGGCCAGTCCACCTGTAACACCAATAGCTTCACTGTTTAATTTATCTTGTATGGTTCAAGTCCACGCAAACTGAACATTTTTATTCTTGCAAGTCATGTTCCAAAGCACTCAGCCCTGGAATTGATATTGAATGGTTTTATGGAAACCGTTTTGCACCTGTGTGACATGTGGACACTATTTGCACGTTACACCTTTACGGCAGTGAATCCACAGTGGCAGGATTGAGTAGGAAGGGGAACGGACCAAAGCCTGGTTTGAAAACAAGCAATCACTGGTTCAGTTATGATGACTAAACCATGAGCCCTTTCTCACTCACTTTTCCTTCCCAGGTCTATCCCAACAACTGAAAGTCTAAAGCAGGGCCACCGGCATTACTTGCGATTTCTACCAGTCAACAGTTGATAGGAGAACCAACCACATAAGAATATTCCCATGATTTTTATCTAATAGCGTCAAAATGGCTCTCTGTGGGATATGCATAGGAAAGCATCCCTCATCTGTGAGATGCCTCTTCCCCCAAACGTGAAAACTTGAGGCACAAAGTGTGAAATTCAGACAAACAATTTGCTTTTTAAAAGAAGAGAGCTAGGATATTTTGTTAGTGCATTAAACCTAATGTGGAGTGAGTGGCATTAAGTTCTGGTTAGGCTAACAGGCCCCTGAGATTTAAACCTACAGGTAAGTTTGCTCTTCCTTATAGAAGGTGGGACAGATGTGTTGCTGGACCCCCTGCGTTTCTACCCATCCAGGTTCAATGCCCGGAGGCGTGCTCTGAGGCTGCTTGCCTCCCTTACTCTCCCTCTCCAGAGCCTTATTTCCTGGAACCGTGGATTTGGACACTGTTGTTTTAGTTTGAACTTAATAGAATACCAGGTTTCAGAACAAAAGTGGGTGTATATTGTCTGTCTCTTTCTCTGGAGCGCACCAGAAGTTCATACACTTAATTTGTTTGACATTTTGCAAGATAAAACACCAGTCAGAGAAGAGAAAATTAAAGAGCAAGAAAAGGGATTACAAGATTTTCTTAAAGAAAGCGTAAGTAAAAAAAATGACAAGTCTGAATCTATCCTTGATAGGAGTGCGTAGCTAAATGGTTTCTTTTAGGGACTGAGCTCTTTTTGTGATTTCCTGTCCATTGTCAGTCTGCATTGTGAGAACAATAAGCATTCAGCTTTGAATAGCTGAGGCTAGAGAGAGAAAACACAGCAAAATGCTAGTTTCAAGCTAAGTAAACTTGGAGGATAATTGAATTATTTCTGGGCATGGAGTTATAATATCACACCCCATTGTGACTATTGCAGTGTTCATGGGGATTTTTTTTAAAAAAAGAATTACCTTCTTTAGAGAGAAACAGAGCTAGTATTTCTCTCTCTCTCTCTCTCTCTCTCACACACACACACACACTCATATTCTATCTCTTTCCTTACACTGTGACTTGAAATTCCAAGCAGATAGCTTTGTGAGATTGCAGTGATGTATTTAGCAGCATTTTAAATCAGCAAGTGATGAAACAACCTCAGTGCACAGCTCTCTAGACATCCCTGAATGGGTTGGGCTGCCTGCCAGCAGGCTTGCTGGTCAACCAACCTCCTCCTTACCAAACACAGCTCAGGCAGGAGGCCAGGACGGGCCAGGATATTGGAAGGTGCAACATTGGGCCCTCCCCAGGGGCTGTGCCCAGTATCAGAAACCAGGGAACCTGTTTGTTCCAATCATGTGTGTTTGTTTGCATTTTTACTTGGCTGAGATCCTATCAGGGCATTTAGTGTGTCTTGTGAACTCTACCTGCCACTGAACCACAAAGGGAAAAATAAAGGTGGGGTGGGGTGGGGGGTTTTTGAGTAGGGAAGAAGAGGAAGGCAGAAGTGGCACATGGGAGGAAGTTAAGGGCATATGGAGGACCAGCACTGACCCCACAGTAGTCGGGGGGGCGGGCAGGGAGCTGTCGTCCCTCTCACATGTCCAGTCTGAAAATGGTGGTCATCCATGACATTCCCGATATGTTCACTTGTCGCTCATACCACCTAGTTTTATAATTGGTTGTGTATATGCCTGAATCCAGTACTAGACTGTGAACTCTTGAAGGACACGTACTGTATATTAATCATCTTTCTCGCTCATAGGAGGCTATTCAGTAAGGTCTGTAGAAGGAATGATTGAGAAAGGCAAAAGGAATCCAACCTTCAGCAGCAAGGCAATTCAGTAAACGCTGGTTGCATCCTGCGAGGCACCCAGTATTGACAATTAGTACTGAGTGATGGGAAGTGAGCCAGAACAAAACACTGTCCCTTCCCTCAGGGCTCACAGTCTAGACAGGGCCATGGCAGATGTATGAACAGCTCTAAAGAAAATTTACACAAGTCAGGGTGCTAGCCAGTTTCCTCTGAGGACAGGAGAGTATGAAATGTCTCCAGAAAAAAGTTGACTTTCATTGTTGGACTGAAGTGTCACATATTCCCAATGGCCTCCCAGGGATGCTCTGTTTAATACTAGGCTCTTAATTATGAGGCTTTCCTGTACTGGAACAAGGCAGCCTAGTGAGGGGTGGTGAGGGGATCTGCTTGACAAACACTGACTGCTCCCAGCTCCACCACTGGGTCAGTTAAGTACAGGACAGCTTTAAGCTCACTGTGCCATGGTTCACCTGAGGTTATTTCCAGGTAGAGGGAAGGCCTGTTACCCTAAGTCACATCACCCTCTCCCTTTGCTAAAGTGTGGGCTCTGTGTTTTAGCATTACAGACAAAGTAAAATCACAGAGCTTGACGCAGATGCCCAGCTGTTAGAAAAAAAATCAATGCCTGTCTTGTAAAGAGATGTGTGTGTATGCGTGTGCGTTTGTGCACGTGTATGCAAGCTAGGTTGGGAGCAAAGACAAACCGTGGTTCCAGGTTGGATGAGCCCATGTTCAGAAAAAAGCAGAACTCTTGCAAGCTTGGATGGCCTGGTCTTTGGAGAGCCCAAGCAGCAGCAGAAGAATGATGTTTTGACCCATTTATACAGGCTTCTTGGGATTCTAAAATTTATATCTCATTTCCTCTCATAAAAGGACAAAATGCAGGCATTGTCCAGGAAAAAGGAGTCATACCAGCTTTTGTGAAGCACCTGTACACCAGCTCCCACTTCTAGAGAGACTCAATGAAAGTGCGTCTTGGTTTGGGGGAAACCCAGACTCTCACGTACTGGCAGAGCTTGGACCGCTCCAGGGCTATGGGCCAAGTCATTATCTTCTGCCCACTCAAGGGAGGTGAGGAAGGTGGAGAGGATGCTGACTGTACTTTAAGTCACTCACCCAAAAGTAGGCATGTTTGGGATTCATGGAATGTAATCCTTGCAATAGTGAGGAGGAGGAAGGAAGCGTACAGTTAGTTAAGCAAGGCTAACCAGCCTATCCCAGGTTCCATGTTACACCAGTCTTTCAAAGGTTAATAAATTGCTCACAACAAAAAAGTTCCTTGGGCAAATACATTTAGAAAATTCTGGGTCCCATAAAATATGTGTTTTCACCTGGGTCTCACCTGGGAGTATTTTCCAAGCTGGTTTGGCCCTGAAGTCTTTTGGTGGGAAATGCACCACTAGCTCACAGACCTTGTGCTTGGAGGAAAGCAAGAAACTGGCTCTAAGTTTTTAGAAGTCATGGATAAGAATTCATGGGCAGACATGGCTCAGGAGGGAAGGAGTGTTCTGATGAGGAACATTTGAATGACACCAAGGAGGAAGATTTAAACCCTAGACTGTTGGTGAAACCTTGAGTTCACTTAGCGTCTGCGGGTAAGACAGGTCATCTTCCTGCTGTAGTTTTTTCTTTCATATATGCTTTAAATATTTATTAAGTGCTTTCTCTGTAGCAGGTACTGAGCCTAACACTCAAGATGCATTGGAAATAAGACACAATTTTGTGTTTGTGTGTATTTGGGCAAGCGTGTCTGTATGTGTGCTTAAGGTTCAGCTGGGAGGACAGAGTCGGAAACAAGGAGCTACTGAAGCAGGTGTCATTTCTGGGTGGAGAAATGTGCGTGCATCATTGACACGCTGGAGCACATCCAAAGGAATGCAGCCGAGAGCTGAAAGGTTTGGGATCCCGATGTAGAGAAAGTTTGTAAGAAAGTAAATCTATTTAATCTGTGTCTTAGCTCCAGCTGTCATCACAAAATACCACAGACTGGAGGGTTTAAACAACAGACATTTATGACTCATAGTTCTGGAAGCGGGAAGTCCAAGATCAAGGTGCTCTCCGGGTTTTGTTTCTGGTGGGAGCTCTGTGCCTGGCCTGTGGACAGCCAACTTTTCACTGTGCCATATGGCTTTCACTTAGTGTGTGTGCACAGACAGTGAGATATCTCTTTTCCTTTTGTTGTAAGACCACCAATCCCATCAGGGAGCCCTCCTCTCATGACCTCATCCAGCTCTAATCACCTCCCAAAGACCCACCTCCAAACACCATCACATCGGGGTTCGGGCTTCGCCATGAATTTTGGAGGGACACACCACTCAATGCATAGTGAATGAGAAGAGAGCTGGATCCTGAGACTTGCTTCAGGTGTGGACTGACAGTGCAGTAGTAAGATAAACGGGGAGGTCTCATAAATGTGCTTTGGGGGATCTCACAAGTAAAGCTACTTAAAAATAACAGGGCTTCCTTGTGGGGTAGCAAGCTTCCCGTCTTTGGAAGCATCCAGAGGCTGGAGGTTTTTCCTTGTGATTTTTGCAGGTGGATTTCCTATATAGACAAAATTCACTTAGAGGCTCCCAGAACTTCAATTCCTAAAATTTTATCTGCGTTCACTCCACAAGCTTTTTCTTCCTTTTCTATTCTCTACTGTATGTCCAGAATGGTTCTCTACCCTGTTTCCATAGTGGAGGGGGCGGTGGGTGGACAGAGTGTGCTGAGTAAGCAGTACGTGTGCTGGGGAAATGGGGCTGTTCTGTCAAAGTCTAGTTTGATAAAACCTGTCCACGATGGATGCTGGAAGCTACAGCGCATGCGTATACAGTGTCTGAAAGCCACCCTTCTTGGGTATGGGTTTTATTGCACACTTCAGTGCTCCGTTTACTGTGTTGCTGCCTGTGCCACTCACACTCAGCGAATCCCCATCCCTCTCCCTCCTGGGTCTCCCTGGAAACAGGGGTCCCCAGCCTTCTCCCTTGCAAAGTCACTCATTAATGGAAGTGGACAGTGTGGCCCTGTTCTTCCTCACTTTGGCCAAGCTCCTCATAGTTTGCAGAGAACAGCAAGAGGCTGTCTATCCTTATGAGGATAGACAAGCTGCTAATGATGAAGTCTGTCGTGGGGCCGTGACAGGGGCACTTCCAGTCCATACTCCATGGCCAACACTCCGTGGGACTGTACTGTGGAGGTCCTACTATAATAAAAACAGCCTCTGCCTCCAGGGCACTTTTGTTTGTGAACTGCTTTCATATTAGAATGTTTTACAGGCTGCAAAGAAAAATCTGTGTCATTAGTTCATGATCATGGGTCCTGATGTCAAGTCCTCATGGGGTCTGTGGGGCCTGTGTGTGCATGAGTGTGTTGTGTGTATATGTGTGATCATGTGTATATGTGCATATGTGTATGAATGTTCATGCATATGTGTGACTGTGTGTGTGTTTGTATACGTGTTTGTGTCTGCATGTGCACGTGAATGTGTGTGTTCACGTGCTCTTACACTGCAACGGCCCTCAGTCTAGATAGTAGAATAAGAGACTTGGGTCCTAGCTTCCAGCTCTGTCTCCAAATAGCTGCGTGATATTCCCTTGTCCTTTGGCAATTCTTTGAAAATGTAGGCTTGCCCTGGAATCCAGGTGTTGGCGATCTTTTTCTTGAATAAAGCACTTAATAGTACTTTACTCTTTGCAAACCATATGTAGTCTCTCTTGAATATTGTTTTTCCCCCTCAACCTTTAAAAAAATGTAAAAGCCATTCTTAGCTCAGGCATTATAAAAATAGGTGGCAATGTGGTCCTGGCATAACTCCAGACTGTGCAGCTCGAGCAGGACCAGGTCTCTTGGCCGGGTGAACCAGTTGCTACCAACATGGATAGGGAGCTTATCATCTAATGGTCTCATCTGACCAAGCAGCCAACACAGGGGTGGTGGGGCCATGGCTCTGATTCAGAGGCTGGGAAGCCGGCACTGTCTTTGCTTCTGTTCCAAGAGGAGGAGTCTGGACCCTCCTCCTACTGCTTCCCAGTGGTGTGGCCTCAGGCACTTCTCTGGCTGCTTGGGCAATTGTGTTCAAAGCTGTTCAGATTCCTTTTAGATTTGAAATTGTATGATGTATCCTTAGTGATGTTTGATAGCTGAGAGTTTTGAGGTCCTTTGTAGGTAAACATTCAGCTCCTCCAGTCGCTCTGACTTTGCAGCCTACGTGAGCCCTGTGGCTGCCCGGGCCCCTTACCTCAGAAGCCTACCTCTGGAGGAAGCTGCCTGTTTGCCCGAAGTTAAGCCGCGATCGACAGAGATGTAGATGCTCCTTGGTTCACCTGTTCTTTGTCTTTCTGCCTCATGGGATGTCTATGGGAGAAAGACTATCCAAAAGGTTGACATCTTTTTAAAATGCCTAAAGCAATGGAGCCACGTTGCTGCTTTGCTGGAGTGGAAGCCTTTCTACTCCGGGAACTGCTCATCTGGATTCTTGATCCCCGGCAGGTCTCGGCAGAGCCAGATGGGCCAGGTGTGTCATCAGGACTCCGTTAATGTATGTCCACAGCTCGACATCCCTCTCACTTAGGAAAGCACTAGAAGTCAGTGATGTAAATACCTTCCATGGCTTTGGAGGGAGTCTGGCAGTCACTCATTACTGAGCGAAAGTTCATGCCTGTGTGCAGACCAGACCGAAGAGCAGCAGAGGAGGACCCTTGACCTACGTCTCCGCTGCCTCCCCTCTGAGCTTCTCCAGGCGCCTCTACCTACCTGCATCCTCTCTGTTTCTACATCAACTCTCTGCCCTTGCCTTCTCTGGTCCATTGTCCTGTTGCCAGCTTCACCTTCTGAAGGTGGCGACTTGCCCACTGATGTCACAAATTACCTTTACTCAGAAAGCTTTTGCGACTACTCAAAGCCTAAAGCAAAACCCAAACTCCACTAAACCTCAGGCTTCCACACTCTTCCTGTCCTCAACCTACCTCTCTACTGTCCCCTCAGTATATCGTCATAAGCAGACACCGGGGGCTCATCCGCAGGTACCTGGCTTCAGTTGGTCCGGGCTGGGCCAGCACAGGGCTGGGAACCACAGCCTGCTCAACCCTGCCAGTCTACTCACCGGTCCTTGAACTTCTAAATGACAGCATGTGTCACCTCTAGTCAGAATAAAACAGTGAAGGTCATCAGTTATCAATCACCAGAGCCCTGCCATGCACCCTCCTGCCTCTCAGCCTCCTACTACACAGTCTTCCACCTGCCTCTTCTCCGTTATTCTTTGGCTGGCCTCGAGGTTCTCGCCTTCAGAGAAATCTTCCAGTTCTCTGTTTCCGTGGACCCCACTCACTCTGCCATGCTTGTGGAGCACAGCAGATGACACGATGTGTTAGATCCCATGTTGTGTACCCATGCCACCCCAGCCTGACTGCACCCAGAGAGCTTGGCAGAGGGACGGATGAGAATCCATGCTGAGTTGAACACTGGTCCCTAGAAAAGGCTCCTTCAACACACAGCAGGGCTCGCTGGTCCTCCATTCAGGGTGCGACTCGGTTGGGGGGCAGCAGAGAGGGAGAGGAAAGTTTCAAAACAGCTGTTGTTTGATATTCTGCTAAACCCTAGAAAACAGGGGCTGAGGTGCTGTGTCTCATGGTTGGCAGAATTCCAAGGTGCTCTCCAAGATCCCTATCCCCAGTGTATACACATCTTCTCCCAGGAGCTCACTCTGAGGCTAAACTGGATGCTTTTGTAAAGGGAATTTGCAGATATAATTAAGGTTGAAAAATCAGTTGACTTTAAGAGAGATCGGAAAAGATCCTGGGTGGGCCTGACCTAATCAGGTGAGCACTTAAAGGCCACTGGGCTCTTCCTTACAGGAGAGATTTGAAGCAAGAGAAGGAGTCAAGTGTGAGAGGGAGCTACATGGCAGGGGACTGCGGGCAGGCTTTAGGAGCTGAACTCAGTCCTGGGCTTGAAGCCAATGAAAGAATGGGAACCCCAGTCCTACCACTGCAGGGGACTGAAATCTGCCAACAGCCTCGTGTGTTTGCGAGAGGACCCAGGAGGGAATGCAGCCCCATCAGCACCTTGACTACAGCCTAGTGAAACCAGAGACCCAGCTAAGCTGCGACTGGCTTCCGACCCACAGAGACCATGGGGTAATAAATGGGTGGTGCTGTACGCTGCGTGGTTTGTGGTGATGTGTCACAGAGCAGATGTGGTAGTAGGTGACTGCTGCATTCTCCTCTTTAAACTATTCTTTCCCGAGATGCTTTTCCATTTGATTTATAAATACTCTGCTCCCATCAAGCTTGTGACCCACACTAAAGAGCCCTGGCAGGGCTGTGCCCTCCCAGCAGATGACATGACACAAGGGCCATGGCTTTTGATGGGCAAGACATTCTCCCAGAGCACAATGGGGCAAAAGGAAAGCGGATTCTAGGTACATTCTAAAGACGCTGCAACCTGCTGCCAAAATTTCTAACCTGCTGGCCGCAGCCCTCCAAAAAATTGGAAAAGAAAGGTTATATAAAAAGACCTTTTATCTTTTATTATCAAGCTTCAGGGTAACATAACTCTACATCAGAGTCTGGGTCACGCTTTTAATGGTGGACTAGGGTATGTGGTTGTCACCCTCTTACTGGGAAACTCGTTGTTCGCAGCCCTGCACTGTGACACCCAGGACATGGCACCATCTCTAGGGTCTCCCACTGCTGAGCAGTAGCTTCTCCCTGACAGCAAGAGCAGAGGGTCAGCAACAATGTGGGTTTGGGGGTGGGTCACCTGGGTCTTTTCAAGCTCCTTAGAGAATCTCATGTAATTAGAGCTAACCTGTCCCAATTTCAAATCAAAAGGTAGCATGATTAATATCCTCTAAAAATAGTCAGCAAAAGGCACTTTTAATAAGGCATCGTGCATGTAAGCTCCTTTTAAATATAACCTATGATTAAGTTTGTGAATGTGCCCACTGAAGGAAGCCACGGCTGAGAGCCTTCCCAGCAGACGAAGCCCTGCCTCACCGTGTTCACTGCCGCATGTCAGCTTCCTTCAAACTCTAGCTATCACTCTCGTTTCACAGCCATTTCTAGAAACTCTGGCTTATGCTTCTTGAGGGCTGGAATTGTGACTTTCGGGTGTGCTATCCCAAGCCCCTCGCACCGTGCCGGCACACAGAAAATGCTTGGGCTATGTTGTTTTAATTAGTTAAAATTCAACCATTTTTTTTCCTGCCTGGTTCAACCTTGGCATGTCCCCCCCAACTGACCCACAGATGGTTTCTTCCACCTTCATCCCCCCCAGTGCCCTCATGTTCCGGGGCTTGTTTAGGCTCAGCCAGGGACTCCTCATGATCAAGGTCTTCACCAAGACCTGTGGTGAAATTCTGTGGGTGGAGAGCTCCAAAGTGAAATAACTCTTTTTTTTTTAAATTTTATCTTATTATGTTAATCACCATACATTATATCATTAGTTTTTGATGTAGTGTTCCATGATTCATTATTTGTGTATAACACCCAGTGCTCCATGCAGAACGTGCCCTCTTTAATACCCATCACCAGGCTAACCCATCCCCCACTCTCCTCCCCTCTAGAACCCTCAAAGAGTTGAAAATAGAGCTACTGTACGACCCAGCAATTGCACTACTGGGTATTTAGCCCAAAGATACAAATGTAGTGATCTGAAGGGGTATGTGCACCCCAATGTTTATAGCAGCAATGTCCACAAAGTGAAATAACTCTTATGCTTACTTTGTAGGATTAAGGTAGGATTATTCTGTTTTACAATCATGCCTTACCCAGAATCAGCACAGGGTCCTGTGTTTACTAAGATACCTTTCCCGCCTCGGTTATTAACCATAGGTTGGCACATTGCAAAATCAAGCCTCCTTCGAATTTGGATATAATTTTCATGGTAGCTGTCGCCATTCACTCAACAAATCTTTATTAGGTGTCTACTCTATGCTAGTTACTGTTCCAGGTCCTGGGAATCCAGCAATGAACAAGGCAAAGTCCTTACCCTCATGAACAGTTTATACTTTGGTGGCAGATAAAAACGAGAAATAATAGCTGCATATTATAGATGCAATGTAAGTTTCAGGAAATATTAAGTGTATTATTATTAAAGGAAAGGAAGAGAGAAGATGGGCAGTGAGGGGGCGGTGGCTATTTTAGGGCGAGATCACCCCTCTGATGAGATGATATTTGAGAAGAAGAAATAGAATGCACATTTCCTGGGGGGAAGAAGTGATGTGGGCAGAAGGAAAAGTAAGTGCAAAAGTCCTGAGGTTAGCAGTAGCTTGACTTTAAGCACTTCACCACGATCAATGCCTCATTTATTTGGACGTAGCTTCTCTTATCTTCCCCCTGGAAATGTGGAAGGTAAGTCAGGCAAACTGGGATAAAGTAAAAGAAGTCAGGGTCTGAGGAAGATTAGAGTCTCCCAGCTGTTTGGCCATAAATGGCAATCCCACCTGGGCAGTCAGCATTCAGGAGCTGCATGGGGCTGAGGCAGCTGGCTGGGCCAGCCAGACCATGTCATCTTGTTGCTACTGTGGTTGGGTATCTGGGGACTGTGCAGCAAATCTGGGGAAGGGATGGGGTGGGGGTCCATGGAAACCAAGATAGGCCATTCCAGACAAGGTTGGCTCTCCAGGCTCAGCTGGGTTAGAGGGGGGAAGGACAGTGAAGGTATTGTAGGCAGCCTCTCTATAGGGTGCGATTTTGGGGTGTGGTGACCCTTTGTGACTCCCCCAACCCCCTTCCCTCCCTGCTCCTGATGTTTCCATGGCATTCCCAGTCTTTCCTCCTTGCCCTTTGCCTTGCCACCATTCAAGCCACAGGTGGAAGCTCCTTGGCCCTGGGGAGGGTGACACAAAAGAGCACTGTAAGAAAAAATGGCAACGTTCTTGGCTTTGACATCCAAACAGTTTGGGGAACCGGGGCTTGGGAATGTGAGAGCCAGACAGATTTTTCTTTTTTCTAAGTTCTCCAGAGTTTGGCTTCAGATACCAGGCATACAGCCTGGGGGTACTCAGAGGAGCATTAAAGCTTATAAATTCCAGGTTTGGAAAGAAGATATGATGACAGAGCAGCTGTTTTCTCACCAGATAAGAGATAAGAACCTGTATCTGGGGTGGGAGGGAGGTGGAAAGGCTTGATAGGGAGAGAAGAAAAGACAGCTCCTTGACATTGGAAACCTGGAGTGGGCAGAAGGCAAGCCTGGGGATTGCAGTGCATAGGGGCTTTGCACCTGGTTTGCTTAGGTTGGGCCGAGGGAACGGGCAAACCTGCTAGAAAGCCCAACACCTTGATCTAGACTGGACTTGGGAGTTGGAGGGCCAGGAAGGCTGTGGGCCGGTAGAGACCCTGGGGTTAGGACAAGGAGCCAGTTCTGCTGGGGACTAGGTGGCAGGTGCAGCAGGGACAGAGATCATCACTGTGTTGGCCTCCCCCAAACCCACCTGCATCTACAAGCAAGAAGGGAGGAGCCATCTGTGGGGATCCCCAAGGATACATGCAAACAATACCTTGACTAGGCCTAACTTAAACTGGCAAGAGTTTCTCTGCTACTTCCCAGAAATGGGGGCTTGTACAGGGTTCAGATCTAGGGAAGTGATGTTTCACCTCTGAACGATGTCAATTTTGTGATTGAGATTCCTATCTGTGATTCCTTACAAATGACTTCAACAGGCAGAAGAGGTTTCCATTTCACAGTGAGAAATAAGGCTCAGTGTGCTGCAAGCTCACTAGAACAGGGCTGGGGTCCACGGGGCTGGGGTCCTTGAAGAAGGCTTCCAGGAGGAGGTGGGCTTCTGCAGAAGGGGGTGTGGGGAAGGAGGCACAGGCCTGTGCCTCATGGTTTTGCTCAGGGCAGGCTGACCCCAACAGAAGGTTCCTGGATAGTGTGTCTGCTTCCCAGGGGGCTGCTCTAACAAAGTACCACAGCCTGGGTGGCTTAAAACAACAGAAATGGGACTCTGACAGTTTGGGGGGCTTCAAGTTGTGGGCAGAACCAACTGAAGGCTGCAAGGAAGCATCTATTCTGTACCTTTTTCTTGGTTTCTGGTTTTGCCACCTGTCCTTGGCATTCCTTGGATTGTAGATGTATACCTCTCATCTCAGATGGCCTCTTCCCTCCCTGTCAGCACATCATTCCCCCCTTCTTGTAAGGACACCAGTCATATTGGATCGGGGCCCACCCTAATGGCCTCATTTTGACTTGATTACATTCACAAAAACTCTTTCTAAATAAGGCCACCTCCATAGGTATTGGGTTAGGACTTCTGCATAGCTTTGGGGAGGACCCAATTCAACTCACATTAGTGAGCTAATCTGTAGCAATTCATTTGTCTTGCTTGCTTCCTGGTTCTGGATGCCAGGTTCAGAGAAATCAGATTGCAGAACTTACAACTCTCTCAAAAATATTTTAAAATCCATTCACCTTTCTAAGGCAAAGAACTTGAGCCCTATACATCTGTCCATAATCTGAAAGGCCCAATTCTTCCTGAGAGTATTTAACTGACAACCTACAATCCTTCTGCCTCCAGGCCCATCCTGTGGCTCCAGAAGACACAGCTCTAGGAATTCTGACCCTGTGAGATGTGCCAGGAGTCCCACTCCTGGTGGGACTCAGACCTGTGTCCTGTGTGTGAAATAGACCCCAAGACTTCTGATTTCTGGGGTTGAAGGGAACGAGGCAAATGTAAATCATGTACCAAGGAATAAAACACAGTAGCTCTGGGTGTCAAAAGGTTTTTCCTTGCACGTCCCACAGACATGGGGAGCATACCATGTGGGTACAGTTCAGAAGAATGCAGACTATAATTCTACCCACATCGCCCCCATCCAAGGAAGCACCAGGCAAGCAGCAAACAAAACAACCCCACATGAAGCTGTAACCTGCTGTGTTTTTTCCAAAAAGCTTTACAAAGTCAAATATAGAAAGACGGCATGTGGGGGCAACTTTGTAAGAATGTTTCCTGTAAACTAATGTGTATTGCAAGTCAGCTAATAAATTCTAGAAATTTCTCCCTGAATATGAACACAAGGAATTCCAAGGGTATAACCTGATCTTCCAAATCTAAGTAAATAATGTTCAACAACCCCAGAAAGGTGAGTTATAGAGGGAATGAGCAGAACAGAAGCACAAGGCAGGAGGTTTTTCTCCTTTTTGTTTTCATAGAATAGTTTCATGGGCTGGACCTCTCAGCAGAATGCTGGGGCGATTAAAAGGCGAATACTAGTTTTACAAAAGCAAGTTAGGGGAACTTACTCTCTTCTCTCTCTCTCTCTCTGCCCCCTCCACTCCATACAGTATGTCAAACATCTTTATACGGATGTTTGGTCAAAATTTGGCCTACACCTATCAAGATTTGGAACCAGCTAGAAAACCAAGATTATTAAGCATTGCTTAGAAATGTGTACCTAAATGCTACAAAATAAAAAAAAAATACATATTTTAATTCTGTGTAAAGGGGCACCAATAGATTGATTGCTTGTAGGCTGTTTGGATAAGAGGAGTATTTCCAGGGTTTCCTATACCCAATTAAATCTAAAAATACCCTTGGGGGCCTAGGTTGCAAGTGTTTTAGCTCCCAGCTAACAACCCCCCACCCCAGACCACTTCCATTTGAATTTTAACGGTTTGAATATCCAAATTAAAAAGTTGATAATTCAAGGTAAGTGCCTTACATCTGTATTTCTGGTTGTTATTGTTAGTGATAGTGTTGGTGGTGATGGTGGTGATGATGGTGGTTGTGATGGTGGAGGTGTTGATGATCCTGGTGGTTGTGATGGTGGTGGTGGTTGTGATGGTGGTGGTGGTGATGATGGAGGTGTTGATGATCCTGGTGGTTGTGATGGTGGTGGTGGTGGTGATGGTGGTGGTGGTGATGTGGGGTGGTGGGGTCAGGGGTGGTGTGTGGGTTGAGGGTGTAAGATGTAGGATAGGGAGAGGATATAGGTTGGTGAGGATGGGGATACGTATCACATGACTTTCAAATGGTTCTTGGTAATAAGAAAAATATCAAAGATTTTCATGTTGAGAGCTTAAATGCTTAAGAATTTGCAGTTACCTTTATAAAGCACTCTTGATTATTATTCTTTAAACCAATGGTTCTCAAGTCTGGCTGCACAGTAAAACCGTGTGGGGAGCTTTTAAAACATAACAATGTAGAAGTTTCTTCCTGCTGGGGTTCTGATTTAATTAGTTTGGGGTGAGGAGCAGATGTGTATATATATATATTTTTAAAGATTTTATTTATTTATTTGAGAGAGAGAGAGAGTGAGAGACAGAGAGCACGAGAGGGAAGAGGGTCAGAGGGAGAGGCAGACTCCCTGCTGAGCAGGGAGCCCGATGCGGGACTCAATCCCGGGACTCCAGGATCATGACCTGAGCGGAAGGCAGTCGATTAACCAACTGAGCGACCCAGGCGCCCAGATGTGTATATTTTAAAAGCTTCCTAGGAGATGTTAAGTGCAGGCAGGGTGTTGAACCCTGCAGGTCAAATACAGCATCCTAATTAGGCACAGGTAATGGTGAGAGAGAGACTCAGTGCCACCTCCTCTGAGGAGCAACCTTGTCATCATCCTGGTCAATAATAAAGCCACCCACTTCATTTCTTAATAGTTATTACAAATTATTTAAAAATTCAGGAAGGGATAAAGAATACACATGCCCTCACTTCCAGATTTAATGGATATTAGTATTAGACCATATTTATTTCTGTATCAGTTTTGAAAATATAGCTTTTAAAAAAATATCTGATAGAGATGAATGGATTAGGAAATGTGGAATATATTTGGGCAACTGTATTTAGAAGGAAGGCTGCTCACTTGTGTCCCCTGTAGGGACATTCACACTTTAGTATAAATGAGGGAACTGGGTGGAGGCAATGATCACGATTGAAGGTTGAGCAAAGATGGGTAGATAAGTCTGGAAAAGAGGTGCAGAATGGGCATTAGGCTTAAGGAAACCCCCACTTTGTCTCCAGGTGACCTTGGCAATGAGGTTATAATATGCAATGATCACGATTGAAGGTTGAGCAAAGATGGGTAGATAAGTCTGGAAAAGAGGTGCAGAATGGGCATTAGGCTTAAGGAAACCCCCACTTTGTCTCCAGGTGACCTTGGCAATGAGGTTATAATATTTTTATTAAGGAGTTTTTAAGAGGAAACCACTATTCAGGAAAGTGAGTGATCCCAAGAATTTTAGCTTTCTTCCCCACTCATCTGGTTCCATTCATAGTTTTCACTAAGTTCCTGGATATTCCGTTTAATGTTGTTCCCCTTTTAGCAGAAAAATGTTTATTTCTTTGGTCAGAACCTACTATGGTACACTCTCTATAAATGGCAATGTGTGCAGTCTTTCACCGGTGGCAGAGGGAGGTCTTTCTTTTGCTCTGGCCTGCTGACTGCCCTCCCTTATTTAAAATCGATGCTTTTTGACATTTCTGTCCAACAAACACTACCGTGGGTTCTGAGCTATATTCCTAGGACAGCAGCAGAAATTTCCTTGGTCCTTTCATTTGAAGATGTTGATTTTTTTTTAAATTGTAAATGGTAGAATTTAATTCTAAAATACTTCAATAAATAACCTCTTCCAAGTTCCTGTAATCCACTTTGGCAGAGAGATGCTATATACATAACCCAGGGCAGTGTCAAAAATAGATACAAACAAGCCGTGCTCACTGCTGGCCTCTTCCCCCTTTTTTTTCCCTAGGATTCTCTCCAACATCATGCCCTCTGAAATCCTAAAATGATCTGTTAAATTATGTTATAATCAAAACCCTGTCATCCTCTATCATTTCTTAACTTCCAGAAGCCTTATAATTCTTCCTTAACCATTCAAAAAACAAACAAACAAACAAACAACCCCACAAAGATATGAAGGAGATGGTCTGGGAGGCTTATTCGTTCTTCCTTGATATCTGTCTAAACTCACAACAGGAACAAGGTACGCAGCAAATAGTGGAAGTTCCTTATAGACTTATAGCATCAGCATGACCAGGGAGCCTGTCAGGAATGCATAATCCCAGGCTCCAGTCCAGACCATGGACTCAGAATCTGTATTCTATAAGAGTCCAGATGGTTCCTGTATGTTAAAGTTTGAGAAACACCAGTTTAGGGCACAATACTCGCACCCTTCAGCTCCGACATGCAATGTTAACTTGCCTGGAAAATTTGACTTACACCCTTTTAGACCACTCTTGGCTCTCCTATATGTAAGGCAGTTCTAGGGGGAAAAATACCAATATATAAATATTTTTTTTCCAAATCTCTTTTGTTAACATGAGAGAGATGATTATAATTTTATGTTTTTCAAAAGAACCTAGGGATTGTCACCTTACTTATAAATTGTGCTCACAGTGTCATATTTACTATTTTCTCACTAAAATTGTATGTGCTAAGCAAGGAAAAGATTCATACAACCTCCGTGTTATAGCAGATCAGCTTTTTTCTAAGTCCCAAATAACAGTCCCTGGCATTTAGAGATGAGCAAGAGAAGGGCTTTTCTTGAGGTTTCAGGAGGCAACATGGCTTGTCCTCAAAGACCTGAATGCTCAGGACCCATCTCCCCAAGTTGAGCTGTTTAGAAAATGGAAGGGCCTAGAATCAGCCGGGAAAGAGTGGGGAGCAGCTCACCTTAATATACCCCCATGACCAGCCCCTAGGGGAGTCTGCTCCCAGTGGGGAGCACTACCAGACTCTTGGATGGACCCAGCTTTGTTTCTGACTGATGACGGCATCCCCGCTTTCCTAAGCCCCCTCCCCAGGGTCTCCTCTTCATGACCCAGCATCTCTGTCCTCCTTTCTCTTTCCTCCCTCTGCCTTCTACTGGTGCCGACCTTCCACCCTCTGGAGGCCATTCTTTGGACAGCATCTGTTGTCCCTCCTACCCTGGGAGAGGTGGACCTTCCCGGTGAGTGGTCCTGACTGCTCTCTAAGGGCTGCAGAGGTGGAAAGCAGCAGCGGGGACAGAGGGGCTGGGAGGGGGAGGCAAAGGGCGTCAGAGATGCCCTCGGCCCCACACCAAAGCCTGACAGTCGTGCCTTGTTCCAGTGCCTTACTGTGAAATTCGGAAATGCGAGATGAAGACTCCAAGTAGACTCTTGTCCTTCCTCAGGTCTTCCCAGGGTGAAGTCACAGCCCTAAGAACAGCCTGGTAAGTGCCTGTTGCCCCATAATAACTACTGATGTCTCTGAGCACTTTGCTGTGACCAGTAATTTCACATGTCCTCCTTTCACCTGGAACAATAAGGCTTGTGTGGGGTTTGAGGCTTCTCACTGACCTGGCGGGGCGGTTCAGTCGTGCCTCAGCGGGGTGGCGCCTGCAGTGTCCGAGGGGTGATGTGCATTTTCTTGTGCGCCGTGAAGGGGCACGGGTGACCTTTCTTGGGCTTCAGTGTGAACCTGGAGAGTGCTGTAGTCTAGGAGGGCAGAGCCCTGCGCGGCCGCATCCTGGAGGAGACGTGGGGGCAGCATGTGGGCTTGGGGGTGAGCAAACTCATCCGAAGCCTTGCGGGAACACTCAGCATTTCTCTCTGGCAGGAGTTCATGTCTGGTCAGGGGAACAGAGAAGCTGACAGGCTTCAGAGAGAAGAAACCTGGGCCCAGAGGCAGCGGGGAACACCATGCTGGCAGTCACATCCCTGCCAAAACCAGAGGTGGGCAAAGCCGGTGCCTACAGCACAGGTTTGCCTCGGAAAATGCACTTGGAGTTTCAAAAAGGAAAAGCCAGCACGAGTGTCTGCTGCTGGAACTGCTGGGAATTCATCTTGCAACTGTGGCAGCCGGCTGGGATGGATCAGAGCCAGGAGGGAATCCAGTTAGTGTGGAAGCCGGAGATTTGCCTGCAGGAACCAACACTGTGGCTTCATCGTGTTAAGGGATTGAAACAGAATATCTAAATGTTGGCACTGACAGTTTTTGGGAGAACTGGGTTCTCTCCACTCCAGGAGGCGGCTCGGGCTTCCAAATCTTTTGAAGACAGCTCTGCACGGAGGGCCCTCTGTTACCCTGCAGACCCCTGGCTGGGGTGTGGACCCCCATCCTGTCTCTGCCCAGCAAGGAGGGAGAACAGTCAGGCAGAGGAATGTGTGAGGATAGTAACTCCCAATGAGAGCCAGACCCACGCCACGGGAGGTTGTGGCAAGAGGGAGGGAGAAGCCTGGAGCCACTGCTGCCCCTGGCAGGAGAAATGAACGGCCGCACCATGTCAAGCACGCTGCTGGCTCTGACCACCAGCGTGTATGTTTCACTTATACCCCTGGCCCAGGGAGAAGTCCCTCATGTAGATTGCATAGACAAGGATCCCAGGGTGCTCTCGGCAGGGGTGGGGCCAACTGAGGGTGCTAGGAAATGTTGGTTCTAAAAATAAGCTCTCTTCCTGTCTTACTGACAAATTAAGTATTGTGACTGATACTGCCATTGGAAAAACACAATAATCATTTTTTTTCTAGAAGCAAGGTTGTCCATTCTACTGCCTTGCCTAAAATCTTGCTTTGGCTCCCCATTGCATCCGGAATGAAATCTAGGGTTCTGGTCCAGGAGCAGCGGGGCCCTGTGGTCTGCCCCCTCAGCCCCTCTTCACACCTGCTCCCTGAGCTGCACCTCATTGGCCCAATGCTCTTTGCTTCCCCAACCCACTGCTCTGTCCTTCCCACTGCTTCCTCGGATGCCCGTGTCCATCCAGTGACATTTCTGCCTTCTAACCTTTGGCTCCCTAGAGCCCTTTGCAGACTTTACCCCTGCTCCATACCAAGCACAGGGATCCCCTCAACACCCCAGACATACTCTGCTCCACCAATCAGTAAGAGAAGCCTTCTCTTCTGGTTCCCAAGCATGACACAATGCCTAGGATCCAGCAGGACCCAATCCCTGTTTGCCAAGGGACTGAGATGAGTGATAAGACTCAGGGGGATGCACTTCCTGAGTTAGAGCTCATGGGAAAGTATTAAGACAAGATGCCCATTACTGTCAGGAAAGAAAATCTTGAACCCTGGGCTGTGTGCGCCTGCTACTGTGGGTTCTTGACTCTGGCTGCCTTTGGAAATCACCTGGGGGGCTCTGAGGAAGCACCGATGTTTGTGGGGAGGTAGCACAGACCTGCCAGAGCTGTGTGGCCCGGGTGACCAGGGTTGTCCGAGAGCATTGTCTGATGCTAGCCTGGCATCCGTGGAATCTGTTGTTTTTCATTTGGCCATCAGATTGGCTCTAGAGTCTTTACTGATCATGGAAAATTCCACTCCAGATGGGCCACTGCAAAGTGCCTTTCAAGAGTTGTTCCCAGTGGATTGCATTTCTTTTAAATTTAAAAAATGTCAATAATTGTATTACTGGTTTTTTTCTTTAAATTGCTCTCGAAAGGCTATGGAGGGTGGATGGAGTTACAGATTGGAATCTACAGACACTGTGCATTGCTGCAGGATAAAAGCGATTTCCTTCTCTGTCTTAGTCTTTCCATCTGTAAAATGTGGGTAATGTCAAAGCACTGGACACCAGGGGTACTGGGGGAATGGAAACATTACAATATGTCTGTAACAGTGCTTTTCAAAAATGAAAGACATGGCCAGGGAAAGAGATTTCTTTTCCTATTAGTTTATGCATGATTTATAGATGTTAACAATGATTGTCATCTTTTCACCATTTCTTCATTAAAGTTTGAATGCAGATAAAACTTTTAAATATCCTATTTTGACAAGAAAGTATTTTTCAATATTTTAAAATAAGACAGGTAAAAATCTCATCTTTTCTTCTTTTGTTGAGACGTAAAGACCTTCCACCATCTAATGAGTGCATTTGAGGGGGAAATCAGCTAATAAAAGGAGGGATGATTCTGTCTACTGAGAAAATATGTTGAGACACTCCTGGGGGGGAGGGGCTGGAACCATGTTGGCAAGAGGGAGAGCTTTTTGTCTTTTGTGTCTAATCTCAGGAGAAAGCATGACATCTCTCTAATGATATTCTTGTACATGTGAAACTAATTATAGTTTGTGAACTCAGGGGGAAAAACTGTTTTGGCCCTGAAATATGGCCAAGGATACTACAAAAGCTGTCGTTAAGGGAACTGCCCTTCACTGGATTGTTCTCTGCCTTCCTCTCTCCCTCTCCCTCTCCTCTCTCTGTCTCGCCCAACCCCCTCTCTCTCTAGCCCTCAAGTCCAAACATTGTGATAGTATTTCAAGAAGCTAATACACCACTGAAGTTTTGCTGACCCTCTAAACACCTCCTCTAAAGAACACACCTTGGACACTGGCAGCCAGCATGAATATTGATCGGAGAGTGGATCGTAATAAAGTCTGGGAGAATTTTGAAAAAATTTCAAAAAAGAGTTCAGAACAGATGTTGGGACTCCTCATTCTGATCACAAATTCTGGTTATTGCGTGAACTTGGCTTTGGTTCACCATCTACTAAATGGGACACCAGCATGCACCATTCCATACTGGGTTCTTGTGAGAATCCATCAGCTTAATGAATAGGACATGATTTCTGAAAACTGGTAGTGTATGAGTTTTACCACAGGAATGTTTTTGCCCAATGTCTGATACCAATTCTTTCTTTATAACCGGGCTGGTCTGTGTGGCTGAGTGGCTCAAGTTGGCACAGGCTCTCTCAGCTGAGAAGGCCCTGTTCCAGTTTCTTTGAACATCCTTGCATTCTTGCTCCTGTGGTCAGTGAATCAGAGGATTAGAGATGGCCCTTCTCTTAGGTGCTGGTGGGATATAAACAGGTGCAGCCTTCTAGAGGGCAATTGGTGAACTATAACAAGAGCTTTAAAAAAAAAAAACTGTAACAATTGCCTACCCCTTTACCCGGCAATCACATTTATATACTTTGTACTAATGAGACATTCTGATATGGTGTGCACAGAGATACGGTGTGTGTAGGATGTTTATAAAAGCAGTATTGATAACAAAAAAGGAAAACAACCCAACTGTCCAAAATAAAGGATGTACTAACTACATAGTAAATATGTTTCAGAATTACTTACAGTGCAGCCATGACAATGATACTCTATATTTATTCAACAATATTGAGTACTTCCTAGGGGCTGCCCAAAATTTGCCATGCTAGGGATACATCAGCATGATGGTTAATTTTATGTATCAAATTGACTGGGCCACGGGGTGCCCAGATTAGACATTTCTGGGTGTGTCTATGAGAGTGTTTTGGAATAAGTTAGGCTTTGAATCAGTGGACTCAACTAAGTAGGTTGCCCTCCCCGTGTGGGGGGCATCTTCCAATCCTTTGAAGGCCCTCACTGTTGAGCTGGGACATCTCATCTCATTTTCTCTTGCTTCTGGACTGGGATTTATATCATCAGCTCTCCTGGTTCTCAGGCTTATGGACCTGGACTGAGTTACAGAACACACTTGCCTGGGTCTCCAGCTTGCAGACGGCACATCATGGGACTTCTCAGCCTCCATAATTGCACGAGCCAATTCCTCATAATAAATCTTTATATATAATACATATAATATACATTCTGTTTCTTTAGAGAACTCTGACTAATACAACCAGTGAACAAAACAGACAAAAATGGTACTCCCAGGGAACTTACATTCTATTACAGGAGAGAGAAAATAACCAAAATCAACATCTAATTTATGCAGCATATCAGAAGGTAGCAAATACAATGCAAGAAGTTAAATCTGGCAAAGAGGGTATGGTGGAGAGGGGTAGAGGATCTGTGTGGTCACAGATACACGGAGTGGAAATCCAAACCCTCCCTGAAAAGGTGGCAATTCCATAAGGATTCAGTGGAACAAAGGGAGATTTGGAGGAAGAATATCCTGGACAATAGAAATACAGAGCGAGAGGCCTGGATGTAGCAAGTACCTATCATGTTCAAGAGCAGACAGAGGCGTCAGCAAAGTGGCTGAGGGGCAGGGAGTGGGGCTCGCAGCAGAAAGAAATGAAGCCAAACAAACCTACCAACAACCCCCAGTTACTGACTTGGGAAGAAGTTAGGGATATATTATCAGTTAGAAAGGCAGGCAACAGAATAGTGTATAAGATGATCTGATTTTAGTTAAAAACCATAAATAAGCCCGTGTATTTACTGTATGTGCTATTTCTTTTCCTTTCTCTCTCCCTCTTTCCTTCCTTAGCTTCCTGCTTGACTTCCTGCCTTCCTTTTTTTTTTTTTAGCTTATTTGAATTCTCCCATTTTTCTAGATTGTGCATAGCTTACTTGTGCAGCAAGTAAATGAGAAATACCCAGGTAAAATCGATTGACGGTAGCGATTGCCTTTAGTCCAGTTGTATGAACACAGGCTTCTTTCAAGTCAACATTTATTTACTTTCTGAAGTAGCAATAAACATTTCTTGCTTTGTAGAAATGTTAAAACAATGAGAGAGTTAAAATTGGCAAGTTTAAATTTTCAGAGAAAGACAAGATTGGTTTCTAGAAGTCAGGCCAACCCAAGATACAGTCTGTCCATTTCCACTGGCAGACGTCTCCCCCAGGGTGCATCTGAAGAGTGCCTCTTGCACAGAAACCACACATACATGGTTATATCGGCAAACACTCGGAGAGCCCTCCACATCCATCCACGTTGGCCTAGACACATTTTGAAACTCCTTTGTGCTCACAAGATTCAGTACTGACTTTGCTATAAAACTTTAATGATTGAATGTACTTCAAGAATGCTGTGTTCTGCTTTTCTTTTTAAAGATTTTATTTATTTATTTTAGAGAGAGAGAGAGCGAGCTTGAGCAGGGGCGGGAAGAGGCCAGAGGGAGAGGGAGAGAGAGAATCCCAAGCAGACTCTGCGCTGAGCATGGAGTCCAACGTGGGGCTCGATCCAGGACCCTGAGATCATGACCTGAGCCAAAATCAAGAGTTGGATGCTTAACCGACTGAGCCACCCAGGTGTCCCAGGGGTGTTCTGGTTTTAATTGAATTATCTGATTATCTCTTCACCTGAGGATTAAACAGAATTTCAACCTAGGATTTCTAGGATTTCAAATTCAGCTGTGAAAGATCTTTCTAAACCATGAGCTCATGGCTCATTGCTATGTTGATGAGTGAGCCATGCTGGACACAGTTCATTCTTTCTGATATGGGAGGCTTCGGTGTTGCTGGGGCATTATTCTACCCATAAACTTATTTCTCCTTTAAAGGCTTACAGATGAAGCTTTAAGTAGCACCTGCCTCCATGTATACTTGGCATTTTAAAAAGTGTCAAGTCATTAAGTTGCTTATTATAATTTTCCAAATCCTCTTAGAAGCAGGGGATAGGAAAAAGAGCTTGCTAATTTATTGCGTTTCTCCCTGGAATCATCCCTATTTTATAGCTAGGAACCCGATATAGAAAGAAGTTAAATAACTCATCTAATAGGGCTCAGTGTCTGTTAAATCTCATTCTACCGCATGACTCAAAGGTAATTCCAATCTCTCAGGTTTCTTGAAGGGACATGTGGTTGTGGCGAACGTTATGAGGGTTTAGGTTTTGAAGAACTTCAAAGCAATCCAGAAGAAAAATACCAATACAGACATGTCAGAAACCAGTGACCTGGAAATGACTGAGCTCGAAGTTTTATATGACTCAGAGAAGTGCATGTTACTCACCTTGCCCCATCTCAAACACATCTTCATTCCTTTTCCTCTTTCATTCAAATATTGCATTTGAGTGACATTTAAAATAGATGTTTTCACTGGTAAAGGTTTCTAAGAGAAGAAAAAAGCTCTTTCCTTCTTATGTGTACCTTTTGACCTCCATATACAGAATTTGGGCATTTTATTTCCTGTTCAATGGGTTCTTGCTGAATTTTTAGAGACGGCTACAATTTGACTACCCAGAATAACATAATCTGTGCTCATTTTCCAAAGAAAACTATTTTTTAAACAATTTTAATAGCATCCAACAGCTCCCTTGGAATCAGAACACAGAGGCATTATAAAAATACTATTCAAACATCATATACTGAATGGCTTTGCCATGAAACTCTTGGGGAGCAAGCCAGAGGGGGTGGAGTGATATCTAAGACTAGCCTTTGTTGGGGAGGAGGTTCGAGCCTGGCAGAGAGGTAAGCGAGCAGGTACACATCAGCCCATGAGCAGCTGCCCAACGAGGCCCATGGAACAGTGCCACAGCAAAAGGGAGAAGCTCAGGAGAGGGCACAACTTTGAATTTTGGTGGCACCTCAGATTCAGTGATGTGGACATTTAACTCAAGAAGCCACTTGGTTTATCCTTTTGATTTCTCTGAGCTGACATCAAAGAAATGATGCTCCCTTCTTATTGAAACAACTTCAGGGTATCAGTCCTCCGATCTGGGCACATATCTGAGGGTTCTTTCCTCTCTCTTTTCTTACTAGAAACAACTGTCTATTCCCCCTCTCATCACAATCTGAGATCCTTCTCTTGTGCTTAAGGCCCTACTCAACATTCTTCCTTTCTTTGCCAACTCCACGGGATTTTCTTGTCTTTTCTCAGGCAATTGGTCATTTATAAACTCTCGGGGGTGCTGTAAAGCGCAAAGGGCTTTGATCTGTTTTGTGGTTGGCATATGAGGCACATATGACTCAGCCAGGTCCCCTATGTCTGGAACTAGGCATGGGAAGAAGCTAGGATGGATGTGCAGACCTTGTCAGCTAAGTGAGTGCTCTGTTTACTGTCCTCCATGTATCCAGTGTCACTTTATTCTAGCAATACTAACAGCTCATCTGGAAACGTAACAAGAAAAGAAGGGACTTGAGTCCTTGAGTCCAGATTCCTTACATGACTAAAGGAATGAACTAGAATAGTAATTGCAATTGCAAGAGCTTGGGCAGTCAAACGAAGGTTACAGTTTCTCACAAGGACACCCAGGGTCCAACCTCAGTGCCAAGAACCTCCCCATACTTCTTTTACAGTAAAAAGAAAATCTACTTTGAATTAGTTGGAGGTAACCAAAAAAGGTCAAGAATAGTTTAACAATAGCTTATTTTAAGAAAATCTTATTAACTGAATAACAAAAATTGGAAGTTTATTTGAAATTGGTGGATTTTAACTAAATTCTCCTATCCCAGACTAGTTCTCTGGGTCACTATAACCACTGTATCATCTTCTCTATCAGCTATTCTAAAATCCAGGTTTTATACACTTCATGGGTGAACTATTATAGAGGACTTTGGTATTGTTTGGGTGATTATTTATAACCAGGAATTTTCACGAGAGATGTACTTCCTGATCTGGGAACTCCACATAATTACCACTATTATCTGGTGCCCAATATAACCCCTTTGTTCTCCCCACGATAACCAAGTTTCACAAAGATTCACTGCTAATTTAACATAAACTTCACTTATGCACACAACAAGAATAGAGAATCAAGCCTGTTACTCAATGGTGCACACCAAATAAACTATTTCCCTGAAAAACAAAATTCCTTGAAAGGAAGGTATTTTAACTCATCATTTTTATTTTGAGGTCTTATAAAAATGATCTTCCCTTATTTTGCAGTTCTGGATCTGACCCACATCTCATACTATGCTGAAGTGGGCCATGACACTGAGGTTATTCCTAGACTAAGGCAGGTCCATATAAAGCCCATTTTATGTTCTCTCTTTGGTGGAAGCTCAGTAGGGGCTCCAGGTTAGTGACGGGTACTGAGAGGATTCACCTAAGACTCCACGTTCCCTGAGCCTCCATTCCTGCTGTTCAGAGCCAGGCTAACTCCCCAGAGACTTCCATAAAGGCTTCAGTGAATTTTACTCCATGGGCAAAGAAAATGTTGCAGTTTGACATACATGATTGTGAACGACTATCAGATGAATAACAAGCAACACTGGTTTTGCAAATGAGAAAGGAGTCCTGTCCCTTCCCTGCTCCACATTGATGTGGAAAACAAAGGCAGAAGAAAAATTATTACATTTTCTTACTACCGACAGCCCACTGACAAGTCCTTGAAACAGGCAGAGTGACAGTCCTCTAGGGACACAACTGCCTAGATGTTAATACTTTGCTAAGGGCAAAAGGCAACCTTAGCCTGATCTCCAGGATCTTGTAAGTCTATTTTAACATACAAAAATTCCTTTAGAAATTTCCTTTATCTCTAACCCCCCCAAGATATGTATTGGCAATCATCCCCCAAACATATGGCCCAATGATATACATCTGAAGGGTCTAATGACTAAGGTTTTATTAGATGGTAATAAATGACTTTTTCCAACAATAGCTAGCCCCCTCAAGGTCCTGGAAACCTTGCTTCCAAAATTCCTTAGAGACTTATGCTCTCTCTAACCCCTTCCCAATTTGAAAGTATACACTGGGCCACTCCTCAGGACCCCGGTGCAGCTCTTTCTGCCAGCGGGTCGTGTCCCTGGGCTTTAATAAACCACCTTTTTGCACCAAAGACGTCTCAAGAATTTTTCTTGGCTGTTGGCTTCGAACCCTAATGTCTTTTCCTACATCACATATCACAAAATAAAATGGTCCCTTCATCTCTCAGGATTAACAAACATCCCATTTGTAACCTTGGGTGTACTTGTCCCCCACAGTGCCTCAGGAAGGACAAATCCCCAAAGACATGCTCCTAAATGCCACAGCCCATTGCTTGCTCATGAAGGTAACAAGTGGCAGCTGTTAGTTACTCACCTCAACACTGTGCACCTGGACTGTGGCCACATGCGATTCCTCTTGTTCAGGGAGTGTGATGTTAGAGTTGTCTTTGAGCTGAATCCATCATCAGCCTGGTCTCTGGGCTCATAAGTGATCTGATTCGGCACCACTAAAGGCACTAAAGTGAGATGATTTTTCTATTGCCAGTTTACTACTCTGAGCATGTTCTGGTCTTTTTTCCCTCCCTGTCAGTGTCCAGCTGTGTCCAGATCCCAGCGTTTCCTCTCAAGTCTACCCTGCCCATAGCTGCCAGATTAAAATCTACTGTGTGTCCTCCGCACCCCACCGCCTTCAGCCCCTAATCAAAATAGTTAACTCTCAATGATCTACAATCTCCAGTTCTATGCCAAAGTATGGCTCTCTGTTTCCTCCCTGGTGTGGTGGACTATACCTCTGCCTGATGAACCCTCACTGCCAATACTCCCTGGATGCACATGAAGTCCTTGTCTGGAAAGCCCTTTTCCCATTTCCCCATCACAACCCTACTTCTTCCAAGACTCCTCACAACCCACCATATCCTTGGATGATTCCCTACTGACAACAGCCTCTACTTAAAGTCCAGCACTCTCTTGTTTAATGCTGTGCTTCTTTGTGTTGTACATTGTTTCACTGATACTCTTATTTCCTTAAAGCTAATGCCTCTGAGGGTTGGACTTAGGATTTTCCTTTTTTAAAAGAAAAAATTTTTTCCCTTTTTCCCCTCAGTTTTCTTTACACAGTAGATACTCATTAAAGATTTGTTGACTGACTGGTGCAAGGAGCCATGACCATACAGGGTGTAGCCATTAAAGGTCAATTTATGGAAATATGCAGATGGTCAAGAGATGTTTAAATAAAAGTGAATGTTATATAACTCTAATTATTCTTCACTTGACTGCATGGAGGTTTGCCATGATAATCCCTCTATTCAATTTTTTGTAATGTGGCTTTTCTCGAGGGTACACCATTCTTATTCACTGATAGCGTCTTTTATTCAAAGGATAATAGATGAGACTATTAATTTACAATAAGGACTAGAAAACTTCTGCATGGATTAACTGGAATTCCAGAAGACTAAGCAGTTTATTTATACAATGAGAGCAACAGAGAAGCTCTTGCTTTGTGCCCATAATCTTTGCCACTTAGTGTGATTGTGCATATTTTATCTGTTGGAACAAAAGCCTATTGTTTTTGTCTTTTTTCTCTAGGCTTTGAGTCCAGGTTAGGTCTGCTCATGGGGTGGAAGATAAGGGCAGGCATGCCATGGTCTCCAGCTGTGCAAGCCTGTCTGAAGAGAGAGTTTTTTTTTTTTTTTTTTTTACCATGGGAAAAAGCCTGTAAGAAGAGGAAATTTGAGGAAAATCTCTAAGGTTCCTCCTCAAAGCAAATTTGAAGAAACCCTAAGGTGGTTGTTCTCAAAGTTTACTGGGCATCAGAATTCCTGGAGGTGATATTCAAGTGGCTGGCCGCATCCCCAGAGTTTTGAATTCACAGGGTCTGGGGTGGGCTTGAGAACGTGCATTTGTAACTTGTTTCCCTGGTGACACTGCTGGTTCAAGGACACACTTTGGGAACCACTGGCCCAAACTGACTTCTGTCAGCTCTGATGTTTCTCTCTGCCCAGAGACTCACCTGTGGTCAGAGAGGAGACAGGAGTGATGCTGGTTTGGGGCTCAACACTCCTTAGCTGCTGATAAGAAAGGGAGCCACTTAATTCAGGCTCCTTCTCAATGAAGGAATCCCTTTTATGACAGCACACCTATAATGGGCTCTTTATTTGCCTCCCTATTTGTGTCCTCTCTGTTTAGATGCTTCCCTGCCGTGGGCCTGGACACACCAGGTGGGCTGATGAAAATTCAAGGTGGTGAGTATATATTTAGAGTATTCTCTGGTGAGTCTTCAGGATAGAGCCGAAAAGGAAGAAATCCATCCCCTCTTTGCTATTACTGAAACTGGGTTTTTTAGGAGTAGGAATTCTCTCTTACTAGCATCATATTTGGCCCATAAGAGATGTCCACAAATCTGAAATATACTCTGGCTGATGTGTCACGGGTCCCAACTCTGAAAAGAACATGAGGCTATTTACAAATAAGTTCAGAACACTGTGAGGAGCCTCCAGAGAGCGATTTCATTTCCTGTCTGTTGACTGAAGGCAGAATTGTATGGAAAACATAAAGCAGAAGGTAAGTCTTTCCCATGGGTGGGGAACTCAACAGACCTGTAGCTTAGTCATGTGGTCTCATAGCTTTCTCATATATCTCCACATGATATTTATTTTTCTAGATTGTGAGCTTAGTCATGTGGTTCCAGGCTTGCTCTCACTGACCGTACATTTCGTGTATGGACCAAAGTGTCATTTGGCGAAATAAGACTTATTTCTTTTATAGAGAAATGGTAGTTCCCCAATAATAAAGCCATGGCCTTGTAGAGTGCTGAGGTTCAGTGTGATTTGTTGACTGACCTGAAGCTGGTCACTGCTGTCAGGAGAATGGCAAGCACTTTGTGTTGCAGAGACTTCAAAACACATGCACAATGCCATTTCTTGGCTCCCCCAGCTTCTTTATGCCTTCTAGTGATGGGGAATTCAGAACTGTGCCAATGGAGAGGGCAGATCATATTGCCTCTTCCCAGCTCTGACTGCAGAAGATTCTTCCTTATGCGTCATTTTGTAGCTTCCACTATTGGGTCTTACTTGTATTTCTTAGAACTTCCCAGAACGCTTCTAATCTCTTCTTTTATCTTAAAATATCAGAATACATGAAAACAACTCTCATGCCTCCCCACACCCAAGTGTTCTCTAGGGGAAACATCCCCAAATCCTTCATCTGCTTCTTACATTACATGGTTTGAACTTGCCTACCATGCTGATTACTCCCTTCTGCATGTGACTGAGTTGGGTTATGTCCCTTTTAAGTTGAAATGAAAGGAGGTAGTAGTGAAATAACCCTTGGAAACATTCACTTCATTAATCAGAAACTCTAAGACATTATTCATGTTAGAATAGCAAGATATTTAAAATGTTCAAGAGTTCTCTAATCCGGTATAGCTGCCCCACAGAAGGATTAGCACACATTAGGGATATTCACTATTCCAGGTTGGTGACTTTGGGCCCTGCACGAATGGACTGTGGCTTTGTCACCCACACTGGAGGGCAGGGAATGAGGACAGCTGGAAGCATCGTGAGTTGCCACCGTATTTCTTCTGGTTCTTTCTCTCATAGCTTTCTCATATATCTCCACATGATATTTATTTTTTCTAGATTGTGAGCTTAGCATTATAGCTGTGTTTTCTTCCAGTGAAAAGGTGTAGATTTTAGTTTCCAAGGGTACCTGCTCTCTTTGAGGGAAGCAGGAGTTCTCAAAGACTACTTATAAATTACATGGTCTATTTTGAAGAAAACACAAACTATTGTTAGGTTAATTCATCCTAAACTTAGAGCATGTGTTTAACCTATAGAAGTTGATGTGATTTAAGACAAAATGCAAACTGCTAGTGAACAGCACGTTTGAGAGATTGGAAGACAGCGTCTAATTCTTGAGCATTCTTAGACACGATGTGGGTTTAACTGTCAGGATTAGAGACTTGCTCCCAAGCAAAGGTTGTGAAGTAAACCCTTCTTCTTTGTGTCTACTTGAAAGGCTCAGCTATCAGAAGTCAAACAATGTGGATTTACATCTCTTTTGTAAGTATCAAATACACCCACTCTGAAGTCAAAGATCCCAACTAGTTTATTTGAAAAAATACACACTGAAGAATGATTCAACAGCTTAACCAAATACTGTTTCCACCAGGGATCTTTTCACCACTGGGACAAATCATTTGCCCTGTCCCACTTTTTCCTGACCCACACTAGCTGTTTTTCTTTGATGCCGGACATTGGTATTTTTAATACCAATGACTATTTTATAGTCAAATTGGCATGTTTAACATTAGATATTGGGATGCCTGGGTGGTTCAGTCGGTTAAGCGTCTGCCTTTGGTTCAGGTCATGATCCCAGGGTCCTGGGTTGGAGCCCCGCATTGGGATCCCTGCTTTGCGGGAAGCCTGCTTCTCCCTCTGTCTGCTGCTCCCCCTGCTTGTGCTCTCTCTCTCTCTGAAATATAAAAAATAAAACAAAACAAAAACAACAACAAAAAAATTGGATATATATCTAAAGACTCTAGTGTGCTTACCCTACCAGTGTACTTTCCTCCTGGGCATAGAGCTAAACTACAATTTCCAGCTACCATTGCAGTTAGGTAAGGCCATAGAATATGGGCAGAAGTGATATATGTTACTTCCAGGCCTGGATCATGAAGACTCTCCTGTGTATGGTCCCTCTATGGCATCAACCAATTAGATTTACAAGAATGAGAAATAACCTTCTATTTTGCTAAGCTGTTGAGATTTAGGGATTTTCTATTACAACAGCTATCTAATTAATACAGTCTACATGGCCTCACTGAGAACCGCATTTAATGACAAATTGTAGCAAATGAATAACAGCATCTATTATTTATAAAGCACATACTTTGTGCTGGACATTATACTAGGAACCTTACATTATCACATTAATCCTCATAACATCTCTGGGGTAGACACTATTATTTTCATTTTATAGATAGACAAACCAAGAGATTAAAGTGGATCAAGGTCATGTAATTAGTGTAGTGGATTATATAATTGTCCCCAATTATTGACTTCCCTCTTCATAAGAAGATTATATGTCTGCACCTGCTGCTATATGCAGGTGCCTCAGTAGGAGAAATATGCATCTCCATCTCATTGGCCATTGGCACTGGTATGACACATGACTTGTTTTTGGTCCACGGACTGTGAGTGGATAACTTGAGCCATCCCTGAGCAGGACTTTCAAGAGTCATTGCTTAATTGGGCATTCTCCTTCCCCTGACACTACCATGGAATGCCCCAGATCAGACTGGTCCCTCAGCTTGGATTCTAGAATGAAAAAGATACAGGAGTGCAGAACCATAGCTGACCAGCAAAGGTATGTAGCTTAAGGGAGAAATAAACTTTTTTTTTTGTAAGCCACTGAGATGTTGAGATTGCTGTTACTGCACCAAAACTAGTAAAAGCTGACTAATACCTAGAACTTGATGCAAATGCAGTTAGTTAGATGCCAGAGCCTATGTTCTTCATCACTGAATAACACCTCCCAAGCACAATGTCACATTTACACACATTCCTGTTAGATGATATGAAGAAAATTTAAGCATCATAAAAAAAAATTAATTCTCATCCTGGGTAGGGAGAAAGTGGATGCCTTTAAGTTTAAAGAGGAAACTGCAATAGCACCCAGATTCAAACTTTATTTATAGATTTGTCTCTCACATTGCATATAATATGTTCAGATTTAGTGCCACAAAACAATTGTTGGCAAGGATATGGATCTTTTTATCCATAGATCCATTTGCTGGTGAATTCTGTAAAGTGTTCACACTAGAAGCCACATCTCTATGACTAGGAGTATGACTGGTGGTGAATATCAGTCAAAAACTATTCACTAAAGGAAAAACCAGTACTGTATGGTCTCTGGTTCTAAACACAGCCACAGAGAAGTGATACGAAATAGGAGACTGAGGAGCTCGGGGGCTTAATCTGACCTGGATAAATCTGTAGAGACATGAATTAAAGAGCTATTTGTTCAAAATGTGGGCTTAACATCATACATTGTAATTAGAAAAGTTGATTGATGGCCTTAATGCATCTGGACAAGATAAAGATTTGAATGGTCATTTTAACACGGTGCAAAATCATTCTTGCAAGATCTGAGAGAACTACTCAGTTCAGTAATAAATAAATAAATATCTACAATTGATTAGCAGGTATGGTTAGATCAAGGCTACAGACAGTTTAGGGAATACTGAATATTCTTTTTAAGATGACATTGTCTTAAGAGCAGAGGATCCAAGATGGCAGCATGTGAAGATTGTGAACACACCTGTTCCCATGGACACACCAAATCCACAGCTACATATGAATCATTTCCTTTTGAAAAAAGCCCGAAAATCAGGTGAACTGCTCTCCACAACAAAGAATAAAAGGACGACATTAAGATGGATAAGAGAGGCAGAGACACAGTCTTGAAAGAAACCCCACCCCTGGTGCAGCAACACACAGTAGAGAGGGATCTTACCAGAGAGGTGCTTCTTTTTGAGTGAGAGGTTGGTGCCCCACATCGGGCACCCTGACCTCTGGGAGCTGTACCAGAAAGATGAGCCCTCAGAATGTCTGGCTTGGGGAACCAATCAGGCTGATGTCTGGAAGTCCCAAAGTGCCATAAGGAAACTGAGATTCCCCTCTTGGAGGGCTGAGGTATGGTCTCAATCACCCCAGACCCAGCAAAAAAGCAGCAGTTTGAAAAGCACTGAGATTATATGAGAGGGAGATTCGTTTGCTGATCTGGAGGCATCTGCTAGAGGGGCAGGGCACAGCTGAGATATTCCCAGGAAATGGAGGTGCTGGGAGACACCATTGTTGCACACTCCACCTTGCCTGCTAGTACAGACAAGTGAGCTCAGACAAGGCACCCTCCCACTAACTTGCTTGGAAGGGCAGGGTGAGCTGCTCTGTTGCTTGCTGAGACTAGAGAGTGCGGGCAGTTGCAGCACTCCCCTGCTCCCTGGCTGGGGCTGGCAGTGCTGATGGTCACAGCATTCTCCTACTCCCAGCCTAAAGCCGATATGTGCACTCAGAGAAAGCACTTTCTTGCTGCACTGCTGAAACCCAGAGGCATGTGCAGACATTTTCCCACTACCTTTCGGAAGCCATTGAGCTTGCCCTACCTACTACAATCTCCAATGCCTTTCTAAGGCCAGAAGACACATTCAACCCACACAGGGGACAATCCTCCATCACCTGGCTCTGGTGGCCACAAGAATTGGCATTCCAGAGCTCCATAAGACTGTAACAAGTACAAAGATAGCTCTTGGTGGGCCACTACCCCAGGGCAATGCACAGACAAGACAAACACTTCAGTCCTCCTGTGAAGAAGGCCTATTTACTGAAGCCTGGAGCTTCGGTCTGAGGGACAGGCTTCAGGTTTCCTACACATCCAAGAACAAAAGCAGGGAGACACCACCTTTATGCACCCCCTTAGCCTTCCTACAGTTCAAAGAGACTTCCTGGAAAGCTTATACACTTGTCTGAAGGCCTAATTTTTGAAACTGTTGCTCAGTAAAGACTTCCAGATCTCCTGGACTGGAGGCCAGCAGGAATTATGCTTGCAGTCCCACAAGACTGTATGTATTTGCATACTGTAAAAACCACTACCTGAGGGTCTGGCTTTCAATCAGCTTGAAACTAGATGTTAAACAGATTCCTCCCCTTAGAACACTGACCAATCTTGGTGCATCCTCAACAATGGGGGCATACCAATAACTCAGGCAGCTTAAACCATCACAGAGTTTCAAGAAACAACCAAGAGCTAGGACAAGGTTGAACAAGAAGGTTTATCACCTATACATGGCCACTTCTTCAGGCCTGAGAGAGGTAGCTATTTTGCCTAATACACAGAAACAGTCAAGCAAAATGAGGAAACAGAAATATCAAATTTATTCAGATTTGAAGGAGAGATAAAGAATTTACTAGATAAGCAAAAGCTAAAGGAGTTCATCATTACTAAACCAGCCTTACAAGAAATAGTAAAGGGACTTCTTTAAGCTGAAAAGAAATGGCACTAATTAATAAAAAGAAAACATATGGAAGTAAAAACCTCACTGGAAAAGGTAAATATACAGTGAAGGTAGTGGATTAATCACTTATAAAGGCACTAAAAAGGTTAAAAGACAAAAGTAGTGAAATTAACTAAAACTACAATAAATTTTAAGGGATACATAAAGTAAAAAAGATATAAAAATGACATCAAAAATGTAAAACATAGAAGGGGAGTCAAAATGTAGAGTTTTGGGATGTGTTCAAATTTAAATTGCTATCAACTTAAAATAGACTATTTTATACATAGTATGACATGTGAACTTCATGGTAACCACAAACCAAAAACTTACAGTAAATACCCAAAAGAAAATGAGAAACAAATCTAAGCATAATGATAAAGAAAGTCATCAAACTATGAGGGAAGAGAGAAAGAGAAAAAAGGAACAGAGAGGAACTACAAACACAATTAAAAAAACAATGGACAAAATTGAAATAAGTACACACCTATCAATAATTACTTTAAATATGAATGGACTAAATTCTCTAAACAAAAGACATAAAGTGGTTGAAGGGATTAAAAAAAGATATCTATATACTACCTATAAGAAATTCACTTCAGAAGTAAGGATGCACACTGACAGAAAGCAAAGAGATGAAAAAAGATACTTCATGAAAATGGAAATGAAAAGAAAGCTGGTATAGCTGTACTCATATCAGACAAAGATATAAAAGACAAAGAGAGGTATTATGTAATGATACAGGGGTCAATCCAGCAAGAAGGCAAAGCATTTATATATATATATATATATATATATATATATATATATATATATATATATATACACACACACACACATATGCATCCAATTTTGGAGTACAAAAACATATAAAACAAATATTAACAGACCTAAAGGTAAAAATTGACAGCAATACAAGAATAGTAGTCAATTTTAGCATTCCACTGACTTCAATGTGCATATAACTCATCCAGACAGAAAATAAATAAGAAAACATTGGCCTTAAATGGCACATTAGACCAAAGGGACTTAATAGATATATACAGAGCAATTCCATCCAAAAACAACAGAATAGACTTTCTTCTCAACGGCTTATGGAACATTCTTCAGGCAAGATCACATATTAGGTCACAAAAATAAGTCTTAATAAATACAAGAAGACTGAAGCAATATCAAGCATTTTTTCCAAGCACAATGGTATGAAACTAAAAATCAATTACAAGAAGAAAGCTGAAAAACCTATAAATACACAGAGATTAAACAATATGTTATTGAACAACTACTGGTTCACAGAAGATGTCAAAGGAGAAATGCAAAAATACTTGGAAACAAATGGAAATAGAAATATGGCATACCAAAATCTATGGGATGCAGCAAAAGCAGTTCTAAGAGGTGAGTTCATAGCAATATAGGCCTATCTCAAGAAGCAAGGGAAATCTCAAACAATTTAACTTTACTTCTACAGGAACTAGGAAAATAAGAACAAACAAAGACCGAAGTTTGTAGAAGGAAGGAAATAATGAAGATCAGAGTGGAAAGAAATGGAATAGGGACTAAAAGACAATTAAAAAAAATCAATGAAACTAAGAGCTGATTCTTTGAAAAGACAAACTGACAAGCCTCCAGTTAGATTCACCAAGAAAGAAAGAGAGGGCTCAAATAAATAAAATCAGAAATATAAGAGAAGTTACAACCAATAGCACAGAAATGCTAAGGATCATAAGAGACTACTATGAACAATTATACACTAACAAATTGAAAAACCTGGAAGAAAGGGATACATTTCTAGAAATTTACAATCTTCCAAGATTGTAAGAAGAAGAAATAGAAAATCTGAAGAGACTGATTACTGGTAAGGAGATTAAATCAATAATTACAAACCTCCCAACAAACACAAGCACAGGACTAGTTTCACTAGTGAATTCTACCAAACATTCAAATAAGATTTAATACCTATCTTCAAACTCTCCCCAAAAATTGAAAAGGAGGGAAAGCTTCCAAACTCATTTTACAAGGCCAGTGTTACCTTGATACCTAAACCAGACAAGAACACTACAAAAAAAGGAAATGATAAGCCAATATCCCTGATGAATGTATATGAAAAATTCTCAAAAAAATTAGCAAACCAAATTCAACAATACATTAAAAGGGTCATACACCAAGATCAAGTGGGATTTATTCCAGGGATGCAAGGATGGTTCGACACCTGCAAATTAATCAGTGTGATACACCACATTAATAAAATGAAGGATAAAATCATATGATCATCTCAAAAAATGCAGAAAAAGCATTTGAGGAAATTCAACAACCCCTTATAATAAAAACTCTCAACAAAGTGAGTATAGAAGAAATGTTTTTCAACTTAGTAAAACCCCTGGAAATAAACTTAACCAATAAGGTGAAAGACCTGTACACTGAAAACTATAAGACACTGATGAAAGAAATTAAAAAGACATAAATAAATGCAAAGATATTCCATGCTCATGAGTTGGAAGAATTAATATTGTTAAAATGTCCATACTACCCAAAGCAATCTATAGATTCAAAGCAATCCCTACCAAAATTCTAATGACATTTTTTAGAGAACTAGAACAAATAATTCTAAAATTTGTATGAAACCACAAAAGATCCCAAATAGTTAAAACAATCTTGGGAAAGAAGAACAAAGCTGGAGGTGTCATCCTCCCTGATTTCAAACTATTCGACAAACTGATACTAATCAAAACAGTGTGGTTGGGATAAAAACAGACATATAGATCAACAGAACAGAATAGAGAGCCCAGAAATAAGCCCACACATATGTGGTCAATTTATAACAAAAGAGGCAAGAATATACTATGGGGAATGGACAGTCTCTTCAATAAGGTGTTGGGAAAACTGAACACCTACATGCAAAAGAATGAAACTGGACCACTACCTTATAACATTTATAAAAATCAACTCAACTTGGATTAAAAACTTGATTTTAAGACCTGAAACCATAAAACTTCTAGAAAACATAGGCAGTAAGCTCCTTGACATTGGTCTTAGCAATATTTTCTGAATCTGTCTCCAAAAGCAAGGGAAACAAAACAAAAATAAACAATGGGACTACATTAAACTAAAAAGGTTATGCACAGTGAAGGAAGCCTTCAACAAAATGAAAAGGCAACCTACTGAGTGGGAGAAGATATTTGCAAGTCACCTGTCTAATAAGAGGTTAATATCTAAAATATATTTAAAAACTTCTGTAACTCAATAACAAAAACCATCTGATTAAAAAATTAGCGGAGGATCTGAATAGACGTTTTTCCAAAGAAGACATACAGATGGCCAACATGCACAGGAAGAGGTAGTCATTATCACTAATCATCAGGGAAATGCAAATCAAAACCACAATGAGCTATCACTTCATGCCAATCAGAATGTCTAATCTCAATAAGACAAGAAATAACTAGTGTTGGTGAGAATGTGGAGAAAAGGGAACTCTTGTGCTCTGTTGTGGGAGTGCAAATTGGTGCAGCCACTATGGAAAACAGCATAGAGGTTCCTCAAAAAATAAAAATAGAACTACTATAAGATCCAGCAATTCCACTACTGGATACCTATTTGAAAAATCAAAAACTCTAATTTGAAAAGACATGTACACTCTTTTATTCACTGCAGCATTATTTTCAAAAGCTAAGATATGGAAACAATGTAAGTGCCTACTGATGAATGAATAAAGAAAATGTGGTATATATATATACATATATATATACACACACACACAATGGAATACTACTTAGTCATAAAAAAGAATGTAATCTTATCATTTGCAAGAACATGGATGGGTCATCAGTGTATTATGCTAAACAAAATAAGTCAGACACAGAAAGACAAATACTGCATGTGGAATCTGAAAAACAAAACTAACAAAACCCTGTCACATAGATACAGAGAATAGATTGGTGGTTGCAGGGGGTGGGGGTGGTTGGTAGGAATGAATTGGGTGAAAGGGATTAAGAAACAAAACTTCCACTTATAAAATAAATAAGTCATGGTTGTATACTATAGTTCATGGAGAATATAATCAATAACATTCTATTAATTTTTTAGGGTGATAGTTGGTAAGTGGACTTATTGTGATGACCACTTCACAATGTATACAAACGTCAAGTAACTACATATGACTCAAATAAAAAAAAAGATGACATTGTCCTTCTTTATTTGAGGGAAATAACTTTGTGTTATTAATTAGTGCTAATAAAATGATATCAAGTATGTGTATATTCTAGTACTTTACCAGAGTATCATTAGAGCACTAACTACAATTATGATGATCTCTTCTTTGTATAGGATCCTAATTATTTCTAGAGCTAATTATTTAATATACATTTTAAAATGTATTATCCCAAATGATTGCATTTTATTTTATCTCCCTGAACACTCAAACTACAACTAGAAAGAAAACCTTAATTCAACAAGGGTCTTGATGATTTTTCAACTTAACTACCAATTTCTCTTTAATTGATATTACCAAATTTAATAATTCTGAAAAAATCTAGAGTGAATCAATTCTCCTTTGATATTTAAAATGACATTTGAAAATAAAGAAACAATAAATGCCATCTCAATAAGCTATAATTCCAAAATTGTTTACATTTAAACATCTCAGTTCCACAAACCTTGACATCCTATTACAATGAGTTAAAAGACAAACAAACAAACAAAACCCTTGGTTCAAAAGTGTCATTACTTAAATGCTGGTAAAAACATAGTAGCCTTAAATGCTAGCCTTTCCCCCTAGCTTCCTTCCCCTTGTTCTGATGCTCTCTAGTCTTTTTCCCTTATTAATTTGCATATTGCTTACATATCATTTGTAAGAGCTATTGAAAAGAGCTTCACCTTGCCTACTTGCCCATTTTGATAAAGAGGCTTTATCTTATTTCCATGAAGATTCACATAATCAAGATTCAACCCTTCAAAAAAGCAACACTTTCTACCCCTTAAAATCAGTGAATGGGGTTAAGTTTCAATAAGAGCATATTATTTATTTTTAATTGCCAATAAATTTTTCTGTTGCTTATTAAACAGCTCTTCTGATGTCTTATTTTCTTTTATCCTATAAAGCAGATATAGTTTGTAAGATGGGGGAATTTGAGAGTGAATTAAAACATTTCTTTATATTCAAAGGAAATAGCTTATGTAAATCCTATATATTAAAAAAAGACCTGGGTCATAAAAGTTAATATACATTATTTACTGACATTTAGGAAATACCAGCGTTAGGTGTCAAAATTATTTTTAAAAATATTATAAAAAGGTTCCAACTGCACAGGGATTAATTTTAAGTCTCCTTAACAAATCTTACTTGAAATGGGTAGACCAATTATTTTGGCTTATGCCATTCACTGCCATCAGGGCATAATGATACTTTGCTCACCAATTAGCCACCCAGGAAGAAAGCAAGTCCTATTTTGAAAAATTAGCACCGAATATATGAACATAGAATCTACCAGAACTAAAGATCATTGATTGAGCAATTTTCTATGCCTAGATCAATTACATTCCCATTTTTTTTAATTCATGAGAGAAATTGAGCTTTAGAACTCACAAATACATTATAAGTGATCTTTTTTATGGAATGACCTATATTCTTGTATGGCTTTATCTTCATAACTAATCTCTACTTCTCTTCTGCTGATAATACAGATGGAGCAAAGCCAAGGTACAGTTGTTTTAAGTCCTAACAGTACTCCATGTACCACTTCTCTCTACTTTAGGTAGCAACTCTTTTATAAATTAAATCATGGATAAACTTATCAATATCCATCAGAAATTGAAATGGAAGAAATAGTATAACATCTCATCTTTTGACCAGGTTTGGAATAGATTGCTTCTGCCATCAGTAGAGATCACAAAAAACAAAAACTGGAAGGTATAAACACACTATTTTAACCAAGTCCTGAGTGCTCTCCATGCATCATCTTTAGAAAGCAATGTCATGCCCACAGTTGGAAAGCCAAACAAAGAAAATCAAGATTCCTCTCGTTTACCTTCATAGAGAACAAACCAGAACCAGCTCAAGACTAAACTCACACACATAAGGGCATTCTCAAAAAAGAAAAGCAGCCCAGTGTATTGTAAATGCACTCTCAGTATTTCCAACCAGTTGTCAAACTTTGAATGGGCTCTGTAATTCAAACTGTGCCTTGTAACACCTGGATGCTATTCATAAAAGCGATCTATTAGAAATGTGACTGCCACCTTCCTCTACTATTTTTCCTTATCAGTACTGGTGTGTGTGTGTGTGTGTGTGTGTGTGTGTGTGTGTGTGTGTGTGTGTGTGTATCTACGACCAAAGATGAGGACAGCAGGACAGAGACCAGCTTTGCCCCAGGTGAAAGCAGAATGGTGAGAGAGACCTACCTGTTTTCTTTCAATGAATGCTGAAAGGGAACTCAAGTGATAATAAATCCTTCCCTCTTGCACAGTTTCTTCCTTGTTTCTATTAAGAGAAGTGACCCCCTCTCTCAGTTTCCTATGCCCTACAACCTTGGAAATGTAGCTGCCCTATTCACATGCTGGCTTAAAGATACAGTTACTGCTTCTCACCTCACTAGCATACTCTCTTCCCTTTCCTGGAGCTCACCAGCTCTTTTTAGAAAGTCTGTCAGGTCTGGACTAAGAGTATTTTATTTCTCTACCCTCCAGGATCTCAGAACCCCTAGAAAGGATTTGGTTAACTGGTGTCTCACTGACAGGGTGCTCCCACAGTCTTTCTGTCATCCAAGCCCTATAAAAAGTGTAGAGGACAGTGAGAGGGTAAGAAATGAATGGATGCTTTTGAAACCAAAGGGACTTGGCTGAAACCAGGCAACTCTCATCAGAGACTGGTCCGGGGTGTGTGTGTGTGTGTGTGTGTGTGTGTGTGTGCGCGCGCGCGCGCGCGTGGGGACGCGCGCGCCGCACCCCTTTGCTCCCCTGAGGACAGGATCATTCTCCATTCTCAGTTCAGCTTGGATCTTTTGCTGTTTCAGTGTTCTTGATTTTGAATAGTTACTCTGATGCACCGCCATGCGTGAAATGGATGATTTGCAAGCTTCTCTGTCCCACGCAATTCCGTGGATAATCAGATATCCAGATTCTGCACGGGCAAGAGAACCTTTCCTTTATAGAAAGTGATCGCTTCTGTCACCAAAGGAGCTAATAGCATTTTCGGGGTAGCCGACTGGGAGGTGGGAACCTGGCGCTTGTGCTCTGGCCTTGGTGCTGAATCCGAAACCTGCTGCCTGAACCATCTCAGTGGTCTCTGGACAACTTCGGGAGGTTTGAGTGGGTGTCGGCCAGTTCTAGAAGCCCCCTTGCGTGTCGCGGGCAGGAACTTGGGCAGAGCCAATACCCTGGGACCCTCCACAGAATACCTGGCTGGCTTATTTCTTCGCCTGAAGCTGGGAAAGTTTTGTCCAATGTTTTTTTGTTGTAATTGGACCTGCCTTCTCCCCTCCCACCTGGGTCGCCATGGAGACTCAGCTCTTTCTTTCTCCAGGCAAAATGGGCGAAGCTTAGTTAGCTGTGCCCTGACTACAGCAAGCCCCTTTTTCTTTCTAATCAGCTCCTGGGTATCCCCCTCCTCTGTTTTTCAGCAGAAGAAAGGTAGGCACGGTGAGGAGCTAATAGGGATGTGGTATTATACCCTATATGGTGGGGGCTCCCCAGTACCATCAGACTTTGGATAGAAGCAAGCAGGAGACACTCATATAATGAATTTCTAACTCCCAAACATTGGAGTTTTTTTTTCTTCCCTTTCTCCTCTCTCTCTCTCTCTCTCTCTTCCTTTTTTGGGAGTGGAGGCGGGATTCTTTGGAAAATTCTGGTATTTTGTTTCTCCATTAACCTCACCCCATTTCTGTGGCTGTTTCTATTAACATCTTTCCTCCTTAAGTGTCTCTCCATATTGAGGCTGGTACAAGAGATATACCTGTGGATCGACCCAAGGTTTTATTGGGTTTGGGGAATACTAATGTTATTTCTGTCAAAAAACTTATTCAAGCTTAATGTCTTGATGCAAATGAAAATATACCCAGGAGGAATCAAGTCAGGGGATTAGTCCAACTCCCTAAATGCCATAAACATCTCATTTTAACTGAAAGGTTTCTTTTTCCTTCCAGTTACAAAACAATTCAGTTTACTTCTACGGAGAGCTTCCTATTCACTGTTTGTAGCCATCATATCACATCCCTGGTTTTACTGATAGATAACAGGAGTTATTGTTTCCCATTTTCTGCCTGTTTCTTCCCACCACTCACTTTTCCTTTTCCTCCTTCTCATATTCCCTGTCTCCGTCTCTGTCTCTCTCCTCTATGCAAAGAAGAACAAGGATACAGCTTTCCATAAAGACAATGGGCTTTTCCCAACTGTAAATGACTACACCTCGAGCCGCCCCTGCCAGTTAATCAGTGCATTTCTTCTTTGCCAACGTATGTTGAAATGATGTCTGCAATAACTGACTGGGTTTCTCTGAGCCCAGGGCATGCAGACCCCTCCTCTCCCCGCCCCCCTTGCGACTTTTCAGTTGCTAATGAAAACCGTAGGAAACAGATTTCCCTTCTGTTATGTAACTGGCTTCTCCCTCTCCTTTCCCTTGACTTGGGCATCATGTTTCTCATCAGCGTGGAGCATGCAGCGGCGGCGGAGACTGGGGAGGGGAAGGTGGGGACCCGAGGGCACGGAACCTTTTGCCCAGATTGATGCCAGCTTCTCGCCTTCGAGCAACTCAGCGCACCGCTTACCTTGCTGCGGACAGGGTGGTTTCACTCAATCATGATCTCCTCTCTTGGAACGGAGCAAGATTTAATAATTCTCTACACGATGGATGGTAAGGGGAGAAAATAAAAAAAAGAAAAGGAAAGGAAAGCTGGAATCAGACGGTCAAATTTCACATCAGCCCCGGGAGGCTGTTAGGAGACTCCATTCTCCTGGCGGAGCATCCAGCTCTGGGTCTGGCTTCCCGGTTCCCGCGGATCCCCACCCCTCCACCCGCCCAACCTCTCCGGCCAGGTGCGGCCGTCTGCAAACTGGCTCCCTTTGGCCGCGAGAGGAGAGGAGAGGAGGGCTGGGCGCGGGGTCAAAGGAGGGGGGGAGGGTGTGCGTCGGGCAGGGACGCGGGCTGCAGACCCGGTGGAGGGAAGGGGGAAAAGGCAAGAGTGGCGGAAAAAAAAAAAAAAAAATCCCGGCTGGGAGAAAAGTGATGGGCCACGCAGGGAGACGTCATGAAAGCCGCAGATTCAATGAATGCTCCTCAATTCCAGCGGACCGGCTGAGCCCCGCTGGCCGCGCACGAACCCGCGCGGCTCCGCCGATGAAAGTGAGCGCAGCGCCGCGTGCTGGAGGAAAGCGGCCACACAGTGTTCCAGAGAAGCAGGGGGCAGGGACGCGGAGGGGAGGAGCAGGAGGTCCGGAGACGCCTACCCGCCGCCCATACCCCTCCCCGGGTGTGGGTGGAGGTGGTGTGGGGCGGGGGGGACACTCCACCGACCCCTTCCCAAACCCAAGCCGCCGCGGAAGCGACTGAACCACCCCCCACCACTCTAAAATGAAGCTGGAAACGTGGGGGCGCTCCACGCTGGGGGAACCTTTTGGGTTAGCCTCCAGTTCCCACCTTTCCTCCTCTGTCGCTAAGTTATTCCTGGAGAAGAGCCTGTACAGCAGCAAAGAGCCGAAGCTCGGGGATCACTTTTTGTCTGCTGCTTGGAGGGGCTCCATCTTTCAGGTTTTGTGAAAGCACGAGAAAGAGGGTCTTGTCTCTGTCTCCCTCGGGACTGAAATCCCAGAGTCAGCCTAGGCACGCAGTGTGCGCGTGGCCAGGAGGGGGCGCCACCAGCCGCTGGGGCGGGGTCGGGGGTGAGGGGCCGCGCCCCGCGGGGGTTTTCTCGTGTATCTCGCTGAAGCCCAGCCGGCTGCTTCGTGCAGCTGGGGTCGCCGCTGCTGCTCCATCCCACCTCACCCTGATGTCTCTTCAGGGGCACTGGAAACAAAGAAAGGGACTGTGACTTTTTTCATGCATAACTCGGCTTGCCTTCCAAGTTGATTTTTCAGGATTTGGATAATTGCCTACTGGATCCTGTCCTTTGATTTTTAACTTGCTTTGTATTGTTATTCCAGAGACCACCTCACAGCGCTCCCCTCTGCACCCCCTCTTTTTCGTATGGTCATCACAAACAGTATTTCCACGTTTCCAAAGCTTTTCCACAACTTGCTTCTATCTCTGTAAGCTCCACTCTTTTATGCCATCTTTTCCCTAGGGATAAATCGATTGACAACTAAATTTTAAGAGTAATGAATACCATTGACTAGTAATTTTGTAGCGACAGTTTCGTATCTGGCTCTTCTTTTGCCACTTTATAAAGTGGTTTTCTTCTCATAAGACACAGGATTTCTATCTCCAAGAAGATGACCCTATTCCAGAGAAAGAGTTTGTCCAGACCTCTTATTTCCAAGATCATTTTATTTTACATTTATGCGTTCTAATTACACAGCAATTCAGCCCTTCAAGAATGCTGTCTGCTTTCTAAAAATGACTCTGGTGTGGAGAGGTGTTTGCCTTCATTTGCATCCACGGTTATACACAAATCAACCGTGTCAACCGTGCACACAGCCTGTGAGCTTATATTTGTCGCTGATTTTCCCTGAGAGGTTGTGATCTCACTCGCTCTTACTTCCGGGTCACATGTTCTGTGGACGTGTGATATTGTGGACAGAAGATATTAGGATGTGTAACATGTGATTTTTATGCTCCTTAGTGCTTACCGGATCTAGTCATTGTCTTAGAGATACACAAAGAACAAGTGGGAGTCAACAGTCCCCAAGTAAGTGTGCAAGATGCAGGATTTCGGTGGAAACAGCCCTCCACCTTTAAAAGAACTTGGCGCTGGCTATATGGTTGCCTAAAGAGCATTCTATTTAATCTGTGAAGATGCTCTGGATATGTCTGCTAATGTTCACTATATGCATTTCTACCAATACAAGGATTTCTCAAGATTCATTTCTTACAAGAGACCAGACTAAGTAAATAAGTCAAGAGAGAGTGATAACCTCTTTTTCTCCCCTAATTTGAAACTGGCCCAAGTGCTGTGGGCTGCACCTGTGCAAGAGCTTGTGTTGAATGAGGCAGATGACGTTAGCACAGCACGGGGTTTGACCAAAGCCAGAGACAAGAGCAATTGTTTAACTGAGTTCATTTATTCCTGAGAAATCTCAGGCAGTGATTGTCACTGATGTTAACTAAGAGGAGTCTCGGTGGCATTTGAAAACCAGGCAAGCTGTGCTTCCCAGACCACCCGTTGCAGCTCCTCTGAGCTTCCAAGAGCCCTGTCAGGCTACACTGTGTTCAGCATGTCTGGAATCTCACTTAAAAGTCTATTTTGTGATTTCAGATGAAGCCAAGGCCTCAGGGTGGAGGAGCGCTGGGTGGGTGCCAAGAGGGGCTTCTAAGCCTTAGCTCTTCCCGTCTCTGGGTAGGTCAGTACTCCAAAGCTGACCAAGATGGTGGCTTCTAGGATTGATTGATTCTTTTATATGGACGAGGTTGGACCCTCCCCCACACATCAAACTGTAATGGAGGCTTGTTAGCTAGCAGAATTGACAAACTGAATTATCCCGACTGGGTGTCATTTGCTCTGTGTAATCTTGTTTTTCTTCACCATCGACTGTGGCAATTTACGACCCAATCTAGCTCCCTCACCCGCGTGTAGATGCGGTCCTGCTTTGGACAGGCTGACACCTGTCAGCCTGCGTGGTGGGTGGTGGTTTCTGGTCTTTGTCTTGTCTTGCTGTGTCTTAAGTCTGTTGCTTGTTGGATGTTGAAGCCTTTCGCCTGCTGTGGGCACCATTTCCTCTTCATCTCATTTCCGCACACACCTCTCCTCCCACCCACAAAACCCAACACTAAAAGCATCTTTAAAATGCAGAGATAGGAGCATAATTTCTAAATAACTTATTTTAACTATAAAGGAACATTTTAAAGAGTATCAAGAGAGAAATTTAAGAATTATTCTGTTCTACAGCTCTACTTCCAATGGACTAGATCAATTCCATCCATGTTTCTTATTGAGGGAATATCCAGAAAGAGCTATTGTATTTCCTTTTTGGATTTTGAGGGTAAATTTTGAGAAACATTCTTTTTGTTTTTGTTGTTTGTTTTTGTGTTTTGTTTTGTTTAGAAATACATTCTTTTTTTTGTTCAAGTTTTTATTTAAATTCTAGTTGGTTAACATATAGCGTAATATTGATTTTGGGAGTAGGACTTGGTGATTCATTACTTACATATAACACCCAGTTATATGTAACATCACAAGTGTCCTCCCTAACACCCATCACCCATTTAGCCCATCCCCACACACCTACCCTCCAGCAACCCTCCTTTTGTGGAGACACATTTTTTTAAAAAGATTATTTATTTGATCGAGAGAGAAAGAGAGAGAGAGAGAGAGAGAGCAGGGGCAAGGAGCAGAGGGAGAGGGACACACTCTGTGCAGAGTATGGAACCTGCCACAGGACTTGATCCCATGACCCCAAGATCATGACCTGAGCCGAAATGAAGAGTCTGATGCTCACCCAACTGAGCCACCCAGGCACTCCTGTGGAGATACATTCTTGATAAATATCTCCAGGTGTAAGAAATTAAGTGCTTTTGATAAGAAGGGAGTTTCAGATGGTTTTAAATCTGAGGGACTTTAGTGCTGATCATTAGCACTTTCATCCTCCAATTATTCAATTATTACTTCTCTTTCTTTGATAGACTTTCATCTCCTACACATTTCCTACATTTACTTTCCTTCCTTACTTTGGAATTCTGTTCAGTATCCCTACTTATCTTAAATTATAAGTTTTTATAAGCATTTCAAAATTATACACTTTTGTTTTTGTTCTGTGACTTGATAAATGAGTCCAATGTAAAGGCTCATTTGATAAATTCTTTCTTATAGAATGTTTTATTAGTTCATCATTTAGTAGGTATCATGCCTTTTAATCACAGTGTCCCCCCAAGGAATTCATTAAAATGCAATTTAAAAAAGTCATAATAGCTTCAAATACAATATTTCAAAAGACCACGGGAGGTGATGATTACAAACAATTGCATAAATTAATCTTCCTGTACCTCTTACTGGAAATAATTTTAAATAACATGAAATCTGTGCAACATAAACATTGCAGGCCAAAATAAAGGACTTAGATTTGTAAGATGCTCTTTCTGTAGTTAACCATGTGCTAAAATGCCCAGATTCTTTGTTTTAGGTTTTTGTTTTTGTTTTAACTGACACTCCTAGCAAAGAGGCTATGAGTTGGAGAGAATGAGATAAAGTTCTTTCTTATATATACTACTGCAACTGTGTGTCATCTCCTATAGTCATGCTGGACACCAAGCAGAACTGGACTTGTTTGCTCTCAGTAGAGGTTGGGCTCCAGCCTAGCTTTCACAGGCTTCCATGGCTCTCTGAACAGGGCCTTCCCAGCCTCCTTTCCTAGACCAGAGTCCAGTTCTAAATTCCAGATCAGCCTTGGTGATCTTAAGTAAGATTTATATATTTAAGCAGTCTTGCCCCCCAGCATCCATGCCAAGTGATGGGTTTAACCAGGGGGTTCCTGCTTTATCATATCATCTGTAAAATGGTATTTTCGGGTGGGTTCTTTGGGAAGCAGACTCTGAAATGGACTTTAGTGTGCTGGATATTTTTAGGGATGTTTCTCAGAATGTTATGTCCATGAGATCAACACCTATGGAAGAGAAGGTAAGGAAGTGTGAGTGAGAAGCAGGGCTGATCTCAGTCTTGACTCATCCCACAGAGAGCTCCAAAGGTAAAATTAACCGTTGGAGTTATCCTGTATTAAGCCAAGATAGCCCCTACCTGATCGGTCCCTGGATATGAGCCATCTGGGAAGGGCATGACTTTGGGCAAGGAGGCTTTAGGTAGTCTGTATCTGGTGGCAAAAACTGCCTGCTTATAGCCTTTTAGCAGTTAGGTCAGTAAGCCCTCTCTTGAAGGAAGATCTTAGTGACACATCTCTCCATCTACCAAAAATGGGGGTAATAGCATTTCCTATTGCACAGGGTTCCTGTGACTCTTACATGACATCTTATATGACATAATCCATATAAGAAGTGGACCCCACAGTCTGGCACACAGTAGTAGCTTAATAAATGTGAGCTATTTATTAATGGATGATGCTTGTCATTTTTATGATTAAACAAACTCAGGATTATGTGTTTTCATGTACCTCCAGATTTGTATCCATGTAGTTTCAAGTTCCTCTCCAAGTACCAGAAAAATACTGAGAGTACTTCTTACTGTCTCTGATTAGCTAACGAGTCCAGTCCCTGAATCAATTACTGTAGCTAGGAGGATGCTGTGCTAGACATGGTCTGTTGGCACCTAGCATCTATTTCTACCCATTTCTGGTACCCTGACTTGGGAATAGGGTACATTAATTCATATTCAAAGAGGGATTTAATATCAGACGGGAAGTCAAGACATTTCCTAGAAGAGGAAGACCCCAAGGCTCTGGCATCAATTTCTTTTCCTTCAGTCTGAAAGGGAAGGGGTCTAGAGAGAAGTAAATGTTCAGTATATGTAATATATATAATTCTCTAATTATATAATGTATATAATTCTCTAATTACACAAGGAAGTTGGTTTCTCACTTTGTGGGAAACAGTGGTAAGAATTACCTTTTTGTAGTCTCATAGGAGACTCTGGTAACTACCGATGGTGGTTTGCTTTTCCTTGCTGTGTAATTCTCAACAGTCAGTGGTTTATTTAGGTAGTTCTTTCCTCCTATTTTTTGTTTATTTGGAACCAAAGTGGGAGAGATGGAATATAGAGTCAGTAAAAATTCCCAAGTCCACAAGGAAAACATACATCCCAGCCTGGAAGGTACAGTGATGCTGCTGTTTAGCATGGGATCCATGAAATTGATTGCTGGTGGCAAACAAAGAACAGATCTCATTTGCGACTTCAAGTCCCCAAGCTGTTGTCACTACTTGTATTCATCTGCTGACTCAAGAACCACCGAGCCGCAGGAAAGAGAACACTGGTAAAAAAGACAATATAAAGGTGATAAAACCACGGACTATAGAATGTCAAGTCACCTTGGAGATTTTTTGGCCCCTTTTCAATTCCACAAGCCTTTCTCTGACCCCAGTCAAGAACCCCTAGGCTGCCTCTACCACCCAAACACTGTGATTCATTTCCACTTTCCAGCTCTTAGATCTGCCTTTTTTTGACCAAGTCCAAGCCTTTAACACCTACTCTCAGACTTTTTGCTTGTTTCTTATCTTTGACACTCCCAGAGTAATTTCCCCTCTTCTCAGAGCTGTCGGTTCTCAAGTTTGATCCTATTGACTTATTCCTTCTGGTTCCTATCTTCTCATTCTGTCTCATGCATTAAATAGATTATTTATAGTGCCATAAATATGACCTGCATAAACTTATTTCCCATAAAATTGTCTGATCCTTTCCAAACAAATATAATTCAGGAGAGAAATATGATACAAGATAATAAGATAATGGGATAGATTCTTGTCCAAATGTTTCACGAGTAACAAGATAATAATAAAGCCTTTAGAAATTTCAGGGATCTTGGGAAAATTACTTAACTTTTTAGGCCCTCTAAAACAGGAATAATTATAATACCTTGTATTAGTTTTCTACTGCTGAATAACAAATAACTACAAACTTAGTAGCTTAAAAAAATACCCATTTATTAGCTTTTAGTCCTGTAGGTCCAAAGTCCAGCAGGGCATGGATGGGTTCCCTGTGTAGGGTGTCACAATGCGGAGATCAAGCTGTCAGCCAGTCTGGGAAAGAATCCATTTCCAAACTTATTCTTGCTATTGGCAGAATTCACTGTCTTGCGGTTGTAAGACTGAGGTCCCCATTTCCTTATTGACTGTTAGCAGGTGTCTCTCCTTTGCTCCTGGGGGCTGCTTACATTCCTTGTCATGTGGTCCCTCCATCCTCAGGCCAGGAAAGGGACATAAGATTCTTCTCATGTTTAAATTCTTTGATGACTTCTGCTACTCTGAGTTGGAGAAAACTCTCTGCTTTTGAAAGACCCATGTGATGAGATCAAGCCCACCTAGATAATCTCTTCATTTTAAGATCAATTGATTTGGGACCTTAATTATGTCTGAAACGTTCCTTCTCAACAGCACTTAGGATAATATCAGACTGAATAAGGGGAGAAGGTGTGTGTATACCAGGGGCTGAGAATCTTGGGGGCTCTCTTAGAATTTTGCCTACCATGTACCTACCTCAGAGAATTATTAGATGAGATGATACACAGGTAACCAGTATATTAAAAGTGAAGTTTTAGTGGAAACACCAAGAGATACTCATGGTTTTGTTGATCTGCTGATTCATTTCATTGGCATGAAGCAGCAGCTGATCCAACAATTAATTGATCCACCTTTCCCTGCCCCTTTCTCCAGCTTCTCTGACTCCTGAGTGTGTGTGTTTCCAGTTCTGTTATGAAGGATTTCTGCAGAACACTCCTGTCACCAAAGCTAGAGACAATAAGAACTGACGTGAGGTTCAGTTCGTCCTCGTGGGGTTCCGGACAGTTTGCATCAGGTTATCTCATTGCTAGAGTTGCCACATCTCTAGCTTGTCCTACAGCTAGGATCATAATAGTGGCTGCATTTTTCTTTCACTGTCTTGTGTGCCCCTTACTATCAGCACATTGACAGAATGGACTTCATTACCTGGACAGGTAACTCCAACCTTTATTGGTTAGAATGGGGGCTCTTGGTGGTATTATTACTGTTAAGTTGCCATGGTTTTCCAGGACTATTGAACAAGGGAATAACAAGAGGTGCCCCAGTAAATTCCTGAGTCCAAAGATAGACCTTCTTGCCCATGGTACTGGAATAACAACTCAACTTGTCTCTGGTAATCAGGATTGGTCACAGTAGCCAGGGGCTCTTTTTCCATATGCTGGTTTAGTAGCATAAGGAGTCCCAAAGGGCCAGGGTGCAATCTCAGCTTCTAATGCATCAGAACTACTACTATGTTTTGTGGTAGATGCCTCCTTCCCTTGGACACTAGGACCTCCAAACCCATCAAGTCAAGGTAGTAGGATGAGAAGCAAACATAATTTTGTAAAATAGTGAGGGAGCTACTCCCCACCCATCACCCCATTGGTTACTAGCTATGCATTCCATGCATTATGGCTATGCACTGATGGCACATGTATTGGTTGCCAGTTTAGGGCATTTACCACATCCCATAAGAGAGAAACCCAACCTCACAGTGACTGCTTCCCAGCTGGTACCATGACAGAGCTTTCAGAAGACCATCCCACCTTTCCACACAGGCAGCTGCTTCCTGGTAATGGGACATATGGTAAGACCAGTGAATTCCATTGGCACGAGCCCGTTGTCACATTTAGTTTACCACAAATTTGACCCCTGCTTGGTAGGACACTATGACATGGGTAAGGGAGAAATTGTTGAAGCAATGAGGCTTGATGGAAGAAGTTCAGTGTACTGCATCTACTACAAATTGGGCTCCTGGTTCCCTGAGACTGGTTCTCTGCAGGGGATAGTGGCTTTGATTAAGACATGAATACCTTCACATTCTGTGCCCATTCATTGAGGCCCATATATATATATACTTCTTCCTAGACCCCACTATTACCAATTTTCTAATCCTGATGGCATGAATCAGGGCATATCTGTAATGCAGTCCATTTTTCCTTCCACATTACAAGGAAAATTTAAAACACCACCCACATACCTGCCCATGGGGGGGATGTCCCTTCACCACCACCTTTTCGGAACAACTTCTTTCTGGTATAAACAAATCAGGCTCTTGACTTTTCTTCCTTCATTAGCTGGTCATAAGAAATTCCTATTAAGCCATAAACATGTGTTGATGGATAAAAGGCAGAGCAGTAGAATCAATAAACGTCTGGCCAACTTCCTAGAGCAGTTGACTTGGAACTTCCATTCTGTTTCAACCCCAAGTCCTATTTACCTGTGCTAAATTGTCATACTAATGGCCCCCAGTGGATCATGTCTCTGGGTATCCAAGCCCTCTCATACTGACTGTGCTTGCACAAGTGACTTGCATTGGTTAATGAAACATCAGCAAATATGATAAATGTTTGTGTACTGGAATTAATCCTCTTGGAACACTGTCCTGAGACTGCATGTGAGGAAACCATGTCTGGCTTCCCTGAGCATGAAAGACCACAGTGAGACCTGAATTTCTCAGCTGTCTCCATTGAGACCAGTCCCCAGCTGGCCCTTCAGCTTAAAAACTAAGGAAAAACCAGCATGAGAACCAATCCTAAGAAGTCAACAGAATCATAAAAAATATTAAACTACTGTGTTATTTTGTTTGTTTTAATTGAAGCCTCAGGTTCTAGGGTGGTTGTTATTCAGCAATGGATAACTGAGAAAAAGCAGTACCTAGTAGTGGGGGGCTTCTGTAATAAAAACCTAAAACATGAAGGATCAACTTTAGAGCCAGGCAGTGAACACAGGCTGGGAGGTAAAGAAACTGCCATTGGGGACTGGGAAGCATGCAATTGAAGCCTTATAGTAGTAAGGCAGTTTGCAAAGCTGTTACCAGTAATACCTTGGGAGATACAAAATGTACCTGAACTTAAGGATCTTGCTCAGGAGATTTCCAAGTAGAATTTTGAAAATACCCATGGCTTCTTATAGCAGTATATAATAAGGAATTATTTAATAAGAGAGTAAACTGTTCCATTTGTAAGCAGAATTTAGGGGAAATTCAAGAGACAAAACCTGCTGGTTGGAAAAGAAAACAGTCTCTCATCTCTAGTCTTCCTATCAGGAAATGAATCTCAAACTAAGCAATAGTCACAGGGCAGAGATCTAATGAAGGATATGGTTGTAGGACCTCTGAAAGTTTTTTTTTATTATGTTATGTTAATCACCATACATCACATCATTAGTTTTTGATGCAGTGTTCCATGATTCATTGTTTGTGCATAACACCCAGTGCTCCATGTAGAATGTGCCCTCTTTAATACCCATCACCAGGCTAAGCCATCCCCCCACCCTCCTCCCCTCTAGAACCCTCAGTTTGTTTTTCAGAGTCCATTGTCTCTCATGGTTCATCTCCCCCTCCGATTCCCCCCACTTCATTCTTCCCCTCCTGCTATCTTCTTCTTCTTCTTCTTCTTCTTTTTTTAACATATAATGTATTATTTGTTTCAGAGGTACAGGTCTGTGATTCAACAGTTTTGCACAATTCACAGCGCTCACCATAGCATGTACCCTCCCCAATGTCCATCACCCAGCCGCCCCATCCCTCCCACCCCCCACCACTCCAGCAACCCTGTTTGTTTCCTGAGATTAAGAATTCCTCATATCAGTGGGACCTCTGAAAGTTTTAAGATGGTGCTTAGTTACTTCAGCTGAAAGAAGGGCTTTTTAAGTATCTTAAGGGCATAATCCTCCAGTGGTTGTACATGAAGCTCAAAGTAGAGAGGGATCAGTCTTGAAAGAAATTATGGTTTTAGCTTGGGGTATAGGGTGAATCATACTATTGCATCACTATAGAAATCTCATAATGTGTTTTTTATATACATAAATATGTTATTTATTTATTTGTCAGAGAAAGAGAGAGAGAGCAGGCACAAGTAGGGGGACCTGGCAGAGGGAGAAGCAGGCTCCCCACTGAGCAAGGAGCCTGATGCAGGACTTGATCCCAGGACCATGGGATCATGACCTGAGCCGAAGGCAGATGCTTAACCGACTGAGCCACCCAGACGTCCCGCTCATGTTTTTAAAGGGTTTTGCCAACTTGAACTAAATGAGACAGAGTCGATTCAAAATGCAAAGAGGCTCTGAATTCCCCAGCTTTCTATGGCAGGAAACAGGCTGAGAGAGTTATTCATGTCCAAACATGAGACATTTCAATGGGGGGAGGCAATGATCTCTGAGAGGACAAAGCTAAGATCCCCCAAGAAAGCCAAGAATGATGAAGAATTGCCAGGGAGCAGAACTGGGCTTTAATTATGGAACATTTCTTATCCTTAGGAAGTCCTGACATGTTTCTGGATGTATTTCAGAGTCACTGTGGACCAATGACTGTTGGATGTCTCTCCTTACTACTTACTGTTCACTACTTCATACCTATGGCTTTGTGGGGAATTCCACATGTTCAATCTTCCACAGCCTTTCCACCTCACCCTCCAACCCAGTGATTCTTGTGTTTCCCATATGCAAAATATATTCACCCTTTCCAAGACTCCTAAAAAGTCTCATCCAATCGTGTCATCAGCCTAGAGGCCCATGATCTCTTTATCTGCATTAAATTCAGATATAGACAAGCAAGTATGTCTGCAACTTGATCTGGTACCACCCTAAACAGATCCCTCCCTGAGGTCTATCCTTGGGGGCCTAAGCATCCCCCATCAGCCAGTCTGGAACCTGGAAGTTTGAGGAGCAATACTAGCATTTGGCTAATACTAAACCCCAGGGTGAATGATGCAAGATCAGGAAATGCACTGATGGTAATAAGGTAGTATCAACTAACATAGTAGTTTTGGCAACTTAATTGGGAAGATTCCTCATACTTTCCACTGGACCCATTACATATATACCTGGTGCATTGTTACACCAATAGTCCCCAGTGAACCCTACTTGCCCTTGTGTGCCCAGGTAAAACCAGCAGAAAGGCACAGCAATGGGTAGCTGATACAGTGCCATTTGCATTGTACTGTGAAATGCTGCTATGAAGATTGGGTTTTGGATGGTTCAGTGGATCAGATAACACTCAGTGAGGGATGGTCTGAGTGGCATGGTCACTTGGTGATCCATGGTGGACGTTCTGTCTTTACCAGAGCCCAAAATCAAGCAAAGAGTTGCCTGTCAAATGGAAATACTCTGTTAACAAAGGGAGCATGTTTTTGTTCCTAAAGCCTAAGTGTATATGCTGTGACTCTCCTATAGGAACTTTCCGGTCTACATGTACTTCCCTGCTTGATAACTGTAACTACCCTGCAGAGTCCTTCCTCAAAGAACCTGACTGCCACCTCTCCATCAAGGGGCTCCAGGTCTATAGCTGACTTAGGTCTGGGAACCTGGCAAGAGGCTGCGAATCCCCACAAAGGTAACTTGAGTTAGGACTAGACCCACCCTCCAGACTGGAGTTTTTCTGATTTTATAAGCAGAGCAGTAAACCTTAGGAAGAAGCATTGACTTATTTCTAGGGATGCCATCACTGGTCAGATCCCTGCATGCCAAAGCATTGACCACCACCAAGTTCCTGAGGCTTATAATGGAATGGGAGTTCAGGTTATGGCTTCCAAAGCATTATTATTTCAGTGTAAGTTTATGATTTACTTGATTTATATTGGATTTTTTATTATTAATGGTCCTAGGAACTCTAGATAACCTGATTGTCTCGGTTGAAACAGAAAGAATCTTGGAATAACCAGTTCTTAATTATAAAATGACTAACTCTGTAAGCAAAAAGAGAGTTACAAATATCAGGAGACTTTAGGTAATTAATTCTATTATATTAACGCTGGAAAAACTGAGGTTTTGGGGGATATCAGATTCACGCAGCTACAAAAGCAGCTAGATTTTTCTCTTGGCAAGTCAGTCTTTACAAATGGCCTTGCTATTTGTTTCTTTATTTCTATATTTATTTGGTTTTGCTTTGTTAAGCTTCATATCTCATAATAGAGGGGACTAGGAAAAATCTCCTGCTTCCTTTCTGTAAGCATGGTCCTTAACTCAGAGGGGGACGCAAAGGGCATTCAAACTGTAATTATTAACTAATAAACTCAGACAGATGGGAACACCTTGTAATAATGAAAATAATTTTGGAGCATATTTATTTCAAGGAAAATGAGAAGGAAACTCTCCTCCCCTCAATTCTTTTACATAACTGTTTATAAGCCAAATAAAATATGAAGTAAGTAGCTAGAGCATGAAGTGCCCAGTGGACTCAGGCTTGCATCATTAAATGACTTTCCCTCATCACTGGCTTGCGAGGATCCAGAAACTAGGACTAAGTCAAGTGTGTGTTTTGTTGTAATATCCCCACAACTGAAGGCTGCAGACTTCAGATTGTCGCTGCCACAGTGACATATTCTGACTGTCCAAAACCTGGAGGAAGCATAAAATTATCTTTCTACTTTTTATTTCTCTTCTGATTTATGTCTTTTTTCTTTAGACACTGACTTCACAGCCAGAAGTGTATGATTTTATTTGAAGCATTGTTAACCTCAAACCAGTGCATTTACGGAAATGAGAAACACTAGTTTACATTTCTTTTTGAAATCAAACAAATCATACACTGTTCTATTACCTTTAATGACAAATTTGTTAGAACAGCAAAGAACTTAGAGCTATTAATCAGTCTTTTGAAATATTCATGGTGTTTAGGGTGAAAAAATATACTTGGGGGATGTGTTTTTAAGCAGCAATGGTTCCAGCTAATTAAAAAAAGCAACACAGTTAAAAAACAAACAAACCACACAAATGTATCTGAAAGTTCCCCACCCCCTCAAGCAATTGACTATAATCTATCAAGCAATATTTTAAGGTGGAATTTACGTGCTGCTATAATGTTGTATTTTTAACTGAATTAATAAGGCACATCTTTTCCTTCTCTCCAATTAGGGCTATGGAGAACCAAGGCCCTTGGAAAAAAGCCATTATTAGAAAGGTCCTTTTAGGAGGTATCTTGTGTGCTAAGGAGACAGCTGTATACCATGGATGTGGAGCTATTCTTAACTCTGCAAAACCCCAGATAGAAACCAACTTTGTGATTTCAGAGAAGGAAATCTTTCAGATTGCTAGAGAATTGCCTTCCTCACTGGGTGTTAGTGTTAGCCCCGAGAATGCGTGTTTGCCTCAGAGAAAAGGCTGTGTGTGTGGGGGTGGTGGTGGTGGTGGTGGTATTGCTATGATAGATAAATATCTATGACGGAAGCAAGTATGTCTGCAACTTGAGCTGGTACCATCCTAAACAGATCCCTCCCTGAGGCCTAACCTTGGGGGCCTAAGCACCCCCCATCAACCTATCTGGAACCTGGAAGGTTGAGGAGCAATACTAGCATCTGGCTAATACTAAACCCCAGGGTGAATGACTCAAGCTCAGGAAATGCACTAATGGTAATAGAGGACTTGGTGGTCTGCCTGGCTTTGTGTGTTAGGTGAGTCCCTCTGGGTAGGGCTGATGTTCTTCACTACGTGTGAAGAGATTCAAAAGGGAAAAGTCTGGCAAGAATTTTTGGAGGGAAGCACTTTTCTGATGGCAAATGAACCAGTTGGGGCTCACTTATGATGTCACTGTTGTGAGCAAACCATACATGCTTTCCCTGTGAATTCGAAAAAGTCTAATTTAGCCCCCTAACTTCCTCCTTTCCTCCCCATGTGTAGTATTTTCTTTTGTAAATTTTCCAGCGTTTCAATAGAGATTCATATGTGCTAACATAGGCATCTCAGTCTTAGGCAGATGAAAATGCCCTTTGATCAGCCAATCTACTTCCCACTCTCAACCCTTTATGAAAGAGAAAAGAGATCTGTCTTCATATGTCTGGGCTGGAATGCAGAAGGTTAAGTCTCAAATCCTCTTGAGCTATCCATTTGAAAGCTGTCCCTGAGCACTGCAGGTTCACTTCTGTAGGCCACTGTACCTGAGACCAGGAGAATGATCTGCGATTGGAAACTGTTCCCTTCTCCTCCACAGATGTCAAAAGAGGTAGTACGGACCACCACGATAAAGCAAATATCACAAGGAAGTGACTCAAATTAATTTACTGGTTTCTCAAGTGCATATAAAAGTTATGTTTATATTCTACTGTAGTCTATTAAGGGAACAATAGTATTATGTCTAAAAAACAATATACGTACCTTAATTTAAAAACACCTTAATGCTTAAAAATGCTAACCATCATCTAATTTTTCAGTGAGTTGTAATCACTGATCACAGATCACTATAACAAATATGATAAAAATGCAAAAGTTTGAAATATTGAGAAAATTACCAAAATGGGACAGGGAGACAGGAAGTGAGCAAATGCTGTTGGAAAAATGGTGCTGATAGAGTTGCTTGATCCATGGATTCAATGCAAGTCCAAGGAAAATTTCAGCAGGAATTTTTGTAGAAATTGGCTAGTTGACAAATTAAAGGAACTAGGACACCCAAAACAATACTGAGAAAGAGGAAAAAAGATGGAGCATGTATACAGCCTGATTTCAAGAATTAGTAAAGCTATAGTAATCAAGACAATATGGTGTTGCCAAAGAAATGATGTATATATTGAAGAAACAGAATCCAGAATCCTGAAATAGACTACACACTTATGGCCAAAGCATTTTTTTATCAATTACATTTTTAATTTTAATTCCAGTATAATTAAAAACAGAGTTGTATTAGTTTCAGGTGTACAATATAGTGATTCAAGAATTCTATACATTACTCAGTGCTCATCAGGAAAAGTGTACTTTTTAGTCCCCATCACCTATTTCCCCCATCGAGTCACCCACCTCCCCTATGGTGACCATCATTTTTTCTCTAGAGTTAAGAGTCTGTTTCTTGGCTTGTCTCTGTCTCCCTTTTTCCTTTGCTCATTTATTTTGTTTCTTAAATGCCACATATGAGTGAAATCATATGGTATTTGTCTTTCTTTGACTGACTTATTTTGCTTAACATTATATTCTAGCTCTATTCCTTGTTGTCACAAATGGCAAGATTTCATTCTATTTAATGGCTGAATAATATTCATATACATCCTACATCTTCTTTTTCCATTCATCTATTGATGGACACTTGGGCAGCTTCCATAATTTGGCTATTGTCAATAATGCTGCTATAAACATAGGGGTGTATGTATCCCTTTGAATTGTGTTTTTGCATTTTTTGGGTAAATATCCAGTAGTGTGACTACTGGATCATAAGGTAGTTCTATTTTTAACTTTTTGAGGAACTTCCGTACTGTTTTCCACAGTGGCTGCACCAGTTGGCATTTCCACCAACAGTGCACGAGGGTTCATTCTTCTCCACATGCTTGCCAACACGTATTGTTTTCTGTGTTTTTGATTTTAGTGATTCTGACAGGTATGAGGTGATATCTCATTGTAGTTTTGATTTGCATTTCCCTGATGATGAGTGATATTGAACATCTTTTCATGTGTCTGTTATGGCCGAATGATTTTGACAAAGATACAAAGGCAAGTCAATGAAGAAAGCAGTCTTGTCAACAGATGGGCATAGAATAACTGAATACTGTTGAGCAGAGTACCAGGTGCTCGTTATCAATCCCAAGGGAGTAGGGTGCTATGTTCCAGTTATCAATCCCACGGGAGGACTCAAATCATTTCTTCCCAGCATCTTGGTATCCGAGTTGCCAAGGAAAATACAAAGCAGTCAGGTACTGAGTAGAACAATGTTTTACTTATCCCGAAGACAGACTGAACAAGATTGGTTTCAATAGTGGGCTTCGGTCCCTTGGGGCCAGCAGGTCCTTGTGGACAACAAAGGGCAACCGGCCTGAGTGCACCTCTTTTGTGCTGCAGTGGAAGGAACCCTGTCCCTTTCCCTCAGAAGGCAGATGTAGCGGTGGGGTTGGTCAGGTGCCATATGATGCACACACTTTAAGCAGAGACAAGAGTACTTATTGAACCTGAAACAAAGAACGATATTCCCTTACAAAGTGATAAGCCCAACACAGCCTGTGTGGACTCTTTAACTCTTGGTAAGGAAATGCTCCAGGTCCGAGGCCATTTGTATGCAGCCGAGTGGGGGAAAGACTACCTTCACAAGACTGCCTTTCCCAACCTTTATCCATCTGTAAAAATAGAAGCTTTGGCCTGTACCTTGTATCATATACAAAAATTAACTCAAAATAATTTTACGGACTTAAATATGAACTCTGAAACTATAAAGCTTCTAGAAGAAAACAGAATAAAAAGTTTGTGACTTTGAATTAGGTTGAAAAAACAAACTAAATATGATCCCAAAAAGCATAAGAAGTGTAAAGAAAGTATTGATAAATTTGAATTCATTAAAATTAAAATATTTTGCCCTTGGAAAGTCTCTATTAACAAAATGAAAAGACAAGCCATAAGCTGGGAAAATTTCTTATAAAATATATATATGCCACACACTAATCTGGAGTGGTCTGCCTCTTTCTTTGATCTCTCCTTGCCTTCCTCATACAGGGGCCAGTCTGCAAACCAGCAATTATACAGAGTAATACTTTGTGATCACAATATACATTAGAAATCAGGAAGAGAAAGGGAGAGATCAGGGAAAGTCCCCCAAATGTGGAAATAATAAAATAAATAAATATGTAAATATAACATAACAAAATGTGTAGGATGCAGCTAAAGTAGATCTCAGGGAGAAAACAGAAGTTTAGAAAAGAAGAAAGACTCAAAATCAGTACTTGAAGCTTACACCTTAAGTTGCCAGAAAAAGAATACCAAACCGAATCTGATTAGAAGAAAGAAAAAAAACCGAATGAGAGTAAATGAAATAGAAAGTGAATAAGTAGAGAAAATCAATAATATCTAAGCTAGTCTTTTTTATAAAAAAATGATTACTTAGAATAACCTTTAGCTCACTGATCAAGAAAAAAGAGAAAAGACACACATTATCAGTACGTGGATGATGCAGATCACAACAGACCCTACAGACATCAGAAGAATGGTAAAAAATATTATGAACAACTTTATGAAAGGATATTATGAATAAGTTTATGTCAACAAGTTTGGCCACCTGTATGAACTAGGTAAATTCCTTGAAAACACACACACTCTGAAGACAACTCAAAGAAAACCAGAAAATTTGAATATTTCTGTAGGAAGTAAAATAATGGAATTAGTAATTTAAAATATTCCTACAAAAAGAGTCAGTGTGAGTTTGGTGGTGAGTTTTGTGAAACATTAAAGAAAGAAACAATGCCAGTTCTCTTCTAGAAAAGAAGGGAGGAAAGAATAATCCCTAACTCACTCTGTGAGGCCAGCATTACTCTGATACCAAAGCAAGACAAAGACGTCGTAAAGGAAAGAAAACTCGAGATTAATATCCTTTATGAACATAGATGCAAAAATTCTTCAAATTTTAGCCAATTTCACCCAATAATATGTAAAAATAATATACACCATGACAAACTGGGTTTTACCATATGAATGCAGGCTGGTTTGAAATCCCCAGATCATTGAATAAATACACCGTATGTGGTAGGCAGAATAATGACTCCCCAAAGATATCCATGTCCTAAATTCCCCAAACCTGTGGATAGGTTATCCTACATTGCAAAACGGACATTGCAGTTGTGATTTGGGTTAAACACCTTGATATGGGGAGATTATCCTGGATTATCTGGGTGATCTCCGTGAAACCACAGGACCCTCATAAGTGACAGAGGAAGGCAAAGGGACATACGGCTACTGAGGGGGAGGTCAGAGTGATTCTATGTTAGAAGGACTTGACCCATCTTTGCTGGCTTTTACAGTAGAGGCAGAGGGTCATGAGGCAAGGAATGTGGGAGGTTCTAGGAGCTGGAAAAGGCAGGAAATTTGATCCTCTTCTAGAACTTCCAGAAAAGAAGGCAGTCCTGAGCTCATACCTTGATTTTAGTCCAGTGAGACACACTTCAGACTTCTGAACAGCAGAACTGGAAGAAAAGAAATTTGTGTTGCTTTAAGCCACTAAGTTTGTGGTCCTTTATTATTGCAGCAATATACCATATTTTTGAAACCCGTATAATCATTTCCATAGATGTAGAAAAAAATTTGATAAAATTCCACACACTTTTGTGGTAAAAACTCCTAGCAAACTAGGTATAGTAGGAAAATTCCAGAATGTGATAAAAAGCATCTTCTAAAAGCCCAAGTTAGCATCATACTGAGTGTTTTCTACCCAGGACTGGTAGCAAGGCAAGGAAGTCCACTTACTACTTCTCTTAAACCTCGTCCTGGACATGTCCTCACTAGTGCAATAAGGCAAAGCAAAGAAACAGAAGACCTGTACATTGAAAAAGAAATTAAGCTGTCTTATTTGCACAAGGCATGATTTGACAAATACAAAAACCTAGGGAAGCTACAAAAAATCTACTAGAACTATTATGTGAATTTAGCAAGGTTATAGGCTATCAGAGCAGCATATAGAAATCAGCTGCATTTCTATATACTAACAACACATTATTTAAACACAGAATAAAAAAATTCCCTTGGCAATAGCTTCAAAAACTAAATACTCTGAATTCAACTTAACAAAAGAAGTGCAAGATCAGTACACTGAAAAATACAAACCGTTGCTGGGGACATTTAAAAAGACCAAGGTAAATGGAGAATCCTCCACATTCAAGGACTGGAAGACTCCGTATTGCAAAGATGACAGTTCTGTTCAAATTGACCATAGATTCCACACAATCTCAGTGAAAACTCCAGCAACCACTTTCAGAAATGATGAGTTGACTCTAAAATTTGTATGGAAAGGTAAAATACCTAGAATAGACAAAATGGTTTTATAAAAAACAAAATCAGAAGAATCATACAGCTTTCTTTTGGAACTTAATATAAAGCTGATCAGTCAAGAAAGGATAATCATACAGATAAATGTAATAATAATGACAAATCTAGAAATAGAGCCACACATAAATAGTTAATTGATTTTTGTCAAAGTGGGGATATATCAGGAGGGATATGTGAATCTTTTCAACAAAGAGTGCGGCAATGACTGGATATCTGTACGAGGAGAAAAGTACCTTGATTGTTATCTCACACATACATAAAGTTAATTCAAAATTTATTACAGACCTATATAATGGGGTGCCTGGGTGGCTTAGTCGGTTAAGCGCCTGACTCTTGATTTTGGCTCAGGTCATGATCTCAGGGTCAGGGTCGTGGGATCAAGCCCTGCATCGGGCTCTGTGCTCAGTGGGGAGTCTGCTTGTCTCTCTCCCTTCCCCTGTTTGCATTCTCTCTCTTTCAAATAAATAAATAAATAAATAAATAAAATCTTAAAAAACACCCCAAAACTGTAGACCTATAGACTAAGACCACAGCCTTTGGTGTTTGATAGGCACTTTGCTACTTATTCCTTATTGACTTTTACTTTATATACAATCCTAACAAACTTCCTTATTTAGATTTCCAGTCCACAGCAAGTGAGAATGAATGGTTTTGGGAGATTACCTACTAACAGCAGAAATATTGTTGATAAAAAACCCTACAACACTGTACTTAAGTTACTGTACTATATTAAATAACCATGATTCTTCATTAAAAATTTAAATTATATTCATTTTTCTTTTTTTAGAAAGATGGAAACCGTGCTGTGTATTTTAGGATAATTTCCATTAAAATAGCTCAATTATTTAAATTAATTCTTATGCTAGATGAGGAAGTTTTGATTCTCTGGAGATCACTCATATATAAATAGAAGCTGATAATGCCAAATGACCAAGATATTAATGTAGGACCCGTGCCTCTTTTTCTCTTCTCCTCTGTAAACATTTTATTTTATTCATGCTGTCCAATTTCTTGGCATAACATGTGTCTGCCTTTAGAGCCAAGATTCTGGGAAATATTTTTTACAATAGCAGGTGTCTTTGGGTCTTCTGCAGAGAACTCCCTCAGTCAGTATGTGGATTTTGAAATGAAATGGTTCACAGAAAATATTAATTATTTTTCCTGCTTACAAAATTCCAACCAGAGCAGGGCTTTTGTTCAGGAGACAGAAGGGGAATTATAGATGCCAGTTGGGATAATTCAGTGTAGATGCGATCAGGCATTCTATGCACCAAAGTAATGCGTGAGAGACAAATTGTAGTCAGTCTTAACTACTCTGTGTGTGTGTGTGTGTGTTTTTTTTTTTAAGATTTTGTTTATTTATTTGACAGAGAGAGAGACAGCGAGAGAAGGAACACAAGCAGGGGGAGTGCGAGAGTGAGAAGCAGGCTTCCCGCTGAGCAGGGAACCTGATGCGGGGCTCCATCCCAGGACCCTGGGATCATGACCTGAGCCGAAGGCAGATCCTTAACAACTGAGCCACCAGGCGCCCCTTAACTACTCTGTAGTTACAAGCTACAGGCTGGGTTGCCAGTTTGTTGAGAAAGGCAGCAAAACATGCCTGTCCTGCTGCAGAGCAGCAACTTCAGTGGGGCTACAAGAGGCTCAGAGCCTGGTGTAGGGCCAGACACCTTTGTAGTGTACTAGGAGTAGGCACCCAGCAGCAAGGGCATAAAACGGTGAAGAAGCTCCTGGTGGTGTAGGTTGGCTACATTTCTGTTGGCAACAAGATCCCTGAAATGGGTAGGAGGCCAGTAAGATAGATAAACCTCCAGGACATGAATGCAGCTGGGTGGATTTTTAGATCCAATTCTGCAACCTGGCTACGTGCAAGCAAAGCGGGAAGTGAGTGCTCACCTGGCCAGTTCCTCTCCAGTCTTTGAGAACAGGTAATGCCTCCCTGCCCTTGTATAAATGATTCCAACAACGTAAGACCTGAGTGAGGCGGGTCCCCATCAGACAGGGTATGGGCCATGATATTGAGTTGGTCATCAAATGTGGTCCACTCTTTCCACAGGTGGTTAAAAACGTTGATCTTATAATCAGATCCATGCTCTACCACTGTAGTTGGTGACTTAGGCAAGTGCATTCATATCTCTGATTCCAGTACACTCATGTTTAAAATGTGGCTCACGACAGCACCCACCCATAGGGTTGTTATGTGAGATTAAAAGAGAATTTGTTAGCACGTTCAAGCACTTAGCCCAGTGTGTGGCACAGAATAAACACCTGCTATGTGGTGGGAAATGTCTTTTTATGTGTGGGTCTAAATCTGGATTCTTTAGTCTTTTTTTTTTTTTTTTGGTCTTTACGCCAATACCACATTGTTTTGGTTACTACTGCTTTATAATGTCTTGAAACTAGGTAGTGTTAACTAACTTTATTCTTTCCTGATTCTTGTTCCAAGTTGTTTTGTCTGTTCTAGGTTCTTTGCATTCTCATATGAATTTCAGGATCAGTTTATTAATTACTGCAAAAAAGCTTTCTGGGATTTTGATTGGGATTGCATTGACTCTATAGATCAATTTGGGGAAAATTTACATTTTAACAATATTGAATAAAAGACGTTTATCCCTCCCTTTATTTACGTCTTTAATGTCAGTCAGCAATATTTTATAGTTTTCAGTGTAGTGGTTACTCAAATCTTTTGTCATATTTATCCCTAAGTATTTCTTATTGTTCATTGATAATAGACAGAAGTGCAGTTGACTTTTGTATATTGTTCTTGTGTCCTGAAGACTTACTGAATTTACTTATTAGCCCTCATAGCTTTTTTGTATGTTCCATAGGTTTTTCTGCATAAATGATCCTGTCACTTGTGAATAAACAATTATACTTCTTCCTTTCCAATCTAAATGCCTTTTGTTTACTCTTGCCTGATTGCACTGGCCAGAACCTCTAGTCCAATGTCAAAAATGAATGTTGAGAGTGGACACGCTTGTTTCATTCCTGATCATAGGGGTAAAGTATTCTGACTTTCACTCTTAAGTGTAGTGTTCACTAGGGGGTTTTGTACATGCTTTTATCAAGTGGAGGAAGTTTTCTTCTGTTTCTAGATTGCTGAGACTTTTTTATTAGAAATGGATGTTGGAGTTCGTCAAATGTATTTTCTGCATCTACTGAGATGGTCATATGGTTTTTCTTCTTTCTTTCTTTCTTTCTTTCTTTCTTTCTTTCTTTCTTTCTTTCTTTCTTTCTTTCTTTCTTTCTTTCTTTCTTTCTTTCTTTCTTTCTTTCTTTCTTTTCTTCCTTCCTTCCTTCCTTCCTTCCTTCCTTCCTTCCTTCCTTCCTTCCTTCCTTCTTCTTTCTTTCTTTCTTTCTTTCTTTCTTTCTTTCTTTCTTTCTTTCTTTCTTTCTTTCTTTCTTTCTTTCTTTCTTTTTTTCAGTTAGCTAATATGGTGAATTACATGTTTTTTGAATATTAAACCATTTTACATTCTTGGGATAGATCCCACTTCATCATGATGTATTACCCTTTTTATATATTGTTGAATTTGACTTGCTACATTAAAAACAAGTTACCTGTTTATTTATGAGTGATAGTAGTCTATAGTTTTCTTTACTTGTTTTTTTGCTGGTTTTAATATAAGGGTAATGTTGGCGTCCAAGAATGATTTGGGAAGAGTTCTTTCCTCTTTGATTTTCTGGAAGAATTTATGTAGAATTGGCATTCTTTATTCCCTAAATGTTTGATAGAATTTACTAGTAAAGCCATCTGGGCCTGGAGGGTTTTTCTGTAGGGAAGTTTAAAACCTAAATTCAATTTCTTTAGTAGATTTGGGGCCATTTGGGTGGATTCTGGTCCTTTAAATTGTTTCCTACAACTTCCTGCATCTTGCTCCTGGCCCTGGGGAGCTAGAAGATTCTAGTTCTTCCAGAGCAAGGACTGTCTTTAGAGTGTGCACTTTCACCTAATTCCCCCTAATTCCCCCCAGATACTTTATTCAAATGCCTTTTCTAAGATGTTGTAATAGGAGCTCCCAGCATTGATGCCATTTCCTTGTAATCTGTGGTCTTGTTTATATGTGGTCTCAAGAGATCATTTTTGCTTGAGTCTCTGGGTCCTCTGATGGATCGACTGTTTCTACGCAAACCCTGATGTTTTCTGTGGTAAGAAGATCCAGGGAGAAAATTGGAGCTCCCTTATGTTAGAATCCACTGTCCTTGGGGGTTAAGAATCTTGATCAATCCAAAAATGCAAGAAGGAAATGGTGGCTCCTATTCCTTTCTGGTTTACTTAATATGCAGAAGGGTGGCTGGCTTTGAAGAGAAAGTGAACAAATGAGCTTTTCCTGGCTCTTTTGTTATCTTCATTGGCTGTGATTCTCCTTTTCAAAGACTCTCTTCATTGATCAACATGACAAGCCTTTGATGGTCGGCAAGTAATGGGGATATTATAATTGCTTATCTTGTAATCCAGTGGTTCTCATCTCTAATGGCCATCAGGAATCATCTGAAAGGCTCATCGAGATAGATTGCTGGGCCCGTTCTCAGAGTTTCTGATTTCTTGGGTCCCAGGAGGGGGTCTTACAAGGGAGGGAAGAGAAGGCTGCAGAACTGCCATGTTCCTGAGACTGCAGACTGTCACAAGCCAGAACAACCTGTGGAACAGTATCTAAAATAGGTGAACCTGTGCAGGCTTCCTTCTGGGTAACCATGGTTACCATGGGCTCTCTCTGCCCCTTTCAGGATAGCACAAGGAGAAAAGCTTCAAGCCAGAAGAATGAGCAGTAAGTGGGGGTGGAGCAGCCTCCTCTGGCCGCCCTGCAGGAGGTCTGGCCTGGGACTGGAGGGAGAGTCAGGGGAATAGGCAGGGATGTGTCTTGAGACTATGGATTAAAGATGTGACGTGGTGCCTCTGTCACTGCAGCTTCCTGTATTGATGCCCAGTTGGTGGCTGGTGTAAATAAATGCAGTGGCTCATCCATGCATACTGTCTCCTCTGACCTGGTGCAGGGGAGGAAATTCCAGCACTGGGGGTCAGCTGGGCCCCTTCTTCCAGCACAGAGAACACAGAGAACTGGCTCGAGCCATTAACCCTTGTTACAGCCTGCTACCTCTGGTCCTTGTTGGCACAGAGAGCGTGGAGCTTGCCCCCAGGGGAAAGGATAAGGCAGGCAGAGAGCCCTTAGAGCACCTTGCCTGGGTGGGGAGGCAGGTGGGAGATTCTTGGCTCAGCAGCCAGTCTCTTCACAGCTGGTAGACTTCACTGAGCAGGACCACGCACAGAATCCCAAATGTTCTGCCTGGGCCATGATGCTGTGCTTGGCTGGCTCCCTTTAAAGGGCAGATACCACCTGTTCCTGCTTTTATGACCTGGCCACCAATTTCCCATTTCCCTTCTGCCTGGGAGATGTTGAAAATCTCTCAAAGGACATATTTGTTCTAGAAGAACTTAATCCATATACTTAACAAAATCCTCTTTATTCTGACAACAAAGGTCAACCTAGGCCACTGTATCAAATTATCTGGATTTTAAAAAATTTTTCAATTCTTTCTTAGTTGATCCAGAAAGCACTTAATGAGTGTCTGTGGTATACTTGGATACTGTGTTGGGGAACCAATAAAAAAAGGTCCATGATCTTGGGCAGCTCAGGTAGCTCACAATCTAGCCAGAAAACTGGCCATGAGCAAATGGTACTGTAATAGGTAGGAACTATGAGCGTAGTAAGTTCAGGGTGCCCTGGGAACATGGAGGAAAATCTAACCCAACCAGGACGGCTTCTTGGAGAAGGAGACCCCTGAGATTAGCCTGGAAATACAAATAAGATTAACTAGTCCACAATAGGGACAAGGCATTCCAGGAAGAGGGAAAAGCATAAACAAAGCCATAAAGGCAAGAAGTAATCGTGTGGGTGGAATGTACATGCATGCATACATACAGGTGTATATGTGTATGCATGCATTTGTGTGTATGCATGCATTTGTGTGTGTGCATGTGTGTTTGCATGTGTGTGCAAGTGTGTGTGTTTATGCATGTGAATATACATGTATGCGTGTAAGCTCACACATGGCTCTGCAGTGGAGTTGTCAAGGGAAGGGTAGGGGTAGAAAATATGAATAATTCCACATTTCTGAAAGAAAAGTGCGAGGAGTGGTAAGAACATAAAAGTGGAACCAGGTCATGAGTGGCCTCGGACAACACATCAAGGAGACTGGCTTTGGGTTATTCTTCCAGGGATCCTCTCAATGATAATCAGGGAATGAGGCCTGTAATGGGAACAGGCCAGGGCAGGTAGCTTCTTATGCCTTTGGAATAGGTTGGGTCCTCCAGAGGTAGAGCCTGAGGCAGGGATTCAGGAGCCCTGGTCTGTAGAGGCTGTGCTCTCAGGAGAGGCAGGGCAGGGGGAGATGCTAAGTAAGGCTATGGGCTCAGCTGGAGGCCTGCTTCAGCCTCATTCTGTGGGGTGAGATGGAACCACAGAATCAGCCCCTCCTCCTGGAAAGGACGTGGCTCCTGATTCTGGTATCAGTCAATCATTGGCTGCAGGCTAGGGAGGGGAAAATGGCCAATGCCAATGCTCCAGAGAAGGGGAGATGTGGGCACTTACTGGTCCACACCTGAGGGACAGGTGCACCGACTGTGTGGCAGGGATCTGGGCAGGGCACCAACAGCTTCTACTACCAGTGATATGTTTATACATTCTCTGAACAGTTCTAGAATTTGGGGGCTGTTTTACTTTGACAGTGGTTGCTTTAACTGAAAAACCTTGCTTCTTTAGTATTCTCTGGGAACTAATACTCTTGATAACTGTATTATTGATCTTTGCAGAATATTTCTTAGCTCCACATTGGATTTCTAAATCCTAAGATTATTGATTTTTGCCATTGGTTTTATCCAAAAAATCACTTCTGTGACATTCTAGATAGAAAACATTCTTTTTACCAAAGCTTTAATAAACTTTCAAATTGAATAAGGTGAGTTTGAATTAATAAACCTCTACCTGAGAAGCCGACAACATGCTGGTAGAGATTCTTCCATCTGATATTGGCACAGGGCTTTGATGCTCGCTTTCCCATCCCTAACCCACGAGGGTGAGAATAGTGGGGAGAGGGCCAACCATTAAACTGAAGTTTGGCTACTGTTGAAGAGAAATTATTCTGACACTTGTTAAAATGGTAAGAGAGATTTTACTCAAGACTTTAGCAGTAGAGGAGAGAGACTGAACCCAATTCCAAATACAGCAAAGACACTTGGGATGTATGACCCATGGGTAGAGTGGCAGGGTCAGTGGATAAAAAATTGCTCAGAGACAGAGATTCTTGCTAAAGGCAGGCCTAGAATTTAGACATCAAGAAGGAAGGATGAGGAATTTGATCAGGTATCAAGGGTAGAGGATTCACTAAACTGATGTAGCAAGTGTATTAATTATGTTTTTAATTTTCATGCATCTCATGATGTGTTGAGATCTCTCAGGGATTTTACAGTCCTAGGGAGAAGAGACCCACCTCCCAGGCCCAGCTAATTCCTGGGGGTGGTGGGCAGGTTGCATGGAACATGCCTTTCATGAGCAGACAGGTGGTCCGAGGCCATGGCTTCCCCACCTTACCCAACTGTCACACAGCCAGCCAATACAGCCCTGCTCTAAACCAGCCCCAGGCCAGGTATCTGACAGCTTGAAATGTGTTCCAAAGAATGCTCTGTCCCAAATCCTGCCAAAATCATTCAAACTAACCAATCCTAAAGTGTTTACTCTGCCTTGCTTTCCCTGCAGAGACCCTGAGAAAGCCTAAGGTCAACGTCTTCTCCTCACTCCTGCTTCTGCTTCCTGATCCCAACCTGGTGGCTCTCCTGTGGCCCTACATAGTGAGCCATGCCTCTTGTTTCTATGGGAACTGTGAATAACATTTAGCTTTTCTTTCTATGGCATGGACCTCTCCCTGTCATCATTCAATACCTTTATAAATTAAGACCTGGGCAGAGGACAGCAGGATTCTTTGCTAAAACTGGGCAGAGGAAGAATGGGTCTAGTTGAGAAGTGGGCTCAGGGGAGCCTGACTAATGCCTGGTCAAGGACAGTATATTTGTCACCACCATACCCCACTGCAAACATCCACAAGGATGTGTTCCTGAGCCTTGAAGCTTTAAAGCAATGGGGCTAATAATTAATAATCATGAAGTGGGTTGGCCTTGAAAGCTTGGAAGCATATTGCAAGGCAGACAAAACCTAAATGAGTAGCAGCTCTGACCCAGGTGACTTTGATGGACAGCAGCACTCAGTCTTCAAGAATACTGAAGATGGCCTATTATCTCAAGCATTGCTCGGAATCATGGGGCAGCATGATGAATTAACATTTAAAGGGATTGAAATACTATGACATGGCTTTTCAGGTGTATGTGGTCCTAACTTAAACATTTTCCAGTTTCAGTCCCTGGGTTATGTTCTATTTTATGTACTTAGAGAAGCAAAGCTTGCTTATTAAGTGGAGCATGGGGCATTCATGGCTAAGGGTGGCCGCAGTCTTGCTGTGGGGGAGGGAAATGTGTTCCAAAGAACCATGCAGCTCTGTTGAAAATTTCCAGGGAAGGCTTAACTTTAAACAGCAAGAAAAATCGTATGTTTTAAATAATATCCACCTCTTCCCCAAATCTATTAAAAAAAACAACAATCTTGAAAACTCTATCTTAATCTTCAGTTCTTTTTTAGAAATTATCCTCCTCAGGCTGCTTTAGAAAAATAGCGTATACTGCACTTAACTCATCAGAGTGAGAGCCTGTGATGGGGCTTATTTGTTGTTTTCCATCTCCTCTCAGCCAAACAGGCATATTTTCAGTTGTGTACCCAAGGCCTCCAGTGGTTGGTGAGTAATCACCGCTGATTCACTTGGCTAGGGTCCAGAAAATGTTGAATTTAAACATTGATGTTCCTAAAATGTATGCAGTGATGCATATTACTAAGTGAAAGCAGACAATCTGAAAAGGGCACATACTGTATGACCCCCAGCTATAGGACATTGTGGAAAAGGCAAAACTATGGAGACAGTAGAGAGATCAGTGATTGCCAAGGGTGGAAGGGGTAGCCACAGTGGATGAATAGTTAGAGCACAGAGGATTTTTAGGGTGGTGAGACCATCCTGTAAGAGACTATAGTGGTAGGTACATGTTGTCATACATTTGTCCAAACCCACAGAATGTGCGACACCAAGAGTGAGCTATAACGTAAACTATGGGCTTTGGGTGATGATGTGTCAATGTTGGTTCAACAGTTGTAACAAAAGTACCACTCTGCTGGGGATGTGTATAGTGGGGGAGGTTATACCTGGGTGAGGGCGGGGGGAGATGGGAAATCTCTCTATCTGCTGCTCAATTTTGCTGTAAATATGCAACTGCTCTAAAATATGAAGTCTATTAAAAAAATGTATGCAGTGCATTCTGTCAGTGGGCATGTGGGCTGTGGGGGAAGGTGAGACTGGCCATGGCTTAAGGCCTTGGGAGATTTGCTTCTTCCCTACCTTCTATGTTCTCTCATGGACTTGATGACCCAGCCCAAGTCTCTCCTGGTACAACCAATTCCCGTCTATGGTAGTTAATGTTCTCTAAATTTGCTGCAAACACTGAATTAGTGAATAATGAATCTTGGCTCCCAGGGCGGAGAGAGGGCAACGTTCCCGCATGAGCCTCTGGTCACATCCTTTCATCAACAGATTAATGCATTACCTTGTTTTATGTATGTGTCTTGTTTAAAGACACTTTATTTAATACGTATTGTTGACTCATTAACACTGAACCCATGGCCAATGGCACTATTGCCCATGCTTGAAGGAAGCTTATTTAACACACATATTTTCTTCATAAGGCACAAATGGCCTTCTTGCACTTACGGATACGAACACCACTTTAGCACTACACATCACATGGGAGCCATTTTAAACAGCAAAATCACCAAGAAAAAGCACAAACATGCAAAATAAAAGATTGGCACCAAATAGACTGAGAAAAGGACGCTTGTCTATAGTATGAGAATTGAAACAAGAAGGCAGAGTATTATCTTGTTCAACCTCAGTGGGAACATGAGTGTCAGGCAAGTCAAATTTTTCACTGCTCTCTGCATGCCCACAAATTGCCACTAAACACCATAGTATTGATTTTGTGGCTGCAAATAAATTTAATGGAGTAGGTAAATTTGCAAATACTGACATCTGTGACTAGTGAGACTAGACTGTACATGCATTGGATCCAGACAGGGGTGTGCTGCCTCAGGTTGCTGTATCGTGTTGGTTGTCCAGGAACCTTGGCATAACTCTGGCTCGAAAAACCTAGAAAACTTTGGTAACTTGAGAATGTTGTTAGAACATTGTGTGGGGGTTTGTTTAGAGAAGAGAACATTTCAGCTCCATGTCTCTGCGGACCATGGGAAGAAATACAGCCTACAGCCTGTAAAGGTCAAGGCGCCTAGCCTGTGTTGACATAGGCTCTTGCTCATTTCTCTCTCTGTTGGCACAAGCATCCAGATCAGAGAGACATCCCATGTGCTGCCCTGAGTGCTCCCTGACTGTTACCTAGCATTACCCTCTGCTTCCCCCATCCTCTGCCAGTATTTTTCATTCATTAAAGCCTGTTTCTGTCTTGCCCACTGAGGACCTTTCTTATCTACCAGTGACCTTTGTCTTGCCTTTGGATGTGATCATAATTCACTTTATCCAGACCGTGGCCATCCAAAGTGGCCAGGAGAGTTCATCTATAATCCTGGCATTCCATCCCATACTGCCTCTTGGAAAGATGTGAATGAATACAATGAAAACAAGTTTGTCAAGGCTTTTGATAATATGCATTGATATAATAAATTTCAAACAAGCAAAGGGACACAAGGAAACTTTGGGAGGCGATGGATAATATTTATTACCTCAATTGTGGTGATGATGGCATGGTGTGTGCAGATGTCCAAACTTACCCAGTTGTATACATTAAATATGTGCAGTTGTTTTTGTATATCAATTATACCTCAAGAAAGCTGTTAAAAATTTCAATCAACAATTGTTAAGTGTATGTCCCATTCAATATTTGAGATATATTAAGAAATTATTTATTATTTATCTGAAATTTAAATTTAATTGTCTTCCCTGTATTTTTACTTGCTAAATCTGTCATCTCTGTCTCTCAGGAGTCCTGTGGGACCAACTATGAGGTCTCAGGAAAGTTAACTCCCCTCCGGGCCTCTGTGTCTCCATCTGTGAAATGGACATGATTTCTAATATCTGCAGCTCTATGAGCTTGTCACTAAGAACCAGAGTTTGGACCTTGTTTTTTACATTCTTTCTTCCTACCCGGTAATTTGGTAGTTTAGAAGTTCCCAAAGGGAGCTCAGCAAATACATGTGAATGTACATATTTATTTTTCAGTAGAACTTTCCTGTTGCTGAAAGAAAGCCCACCCATCTGGACTGCTTTGGCAGGAAAATTAATTTGCTGAAAATCATTAAAGTGCTTTCCCCCTCACCTCCCTGCTGGGCCCTGATGCACAGGATATCAAGAGCATATTCTCTGAGAAGACAGGATGGCGAGGTGCAGGCCCAGGGCTGTAAATCACCACTTCCAGCAGAGTGACAGCCTGAGTCTCTGTGCTCCATGTCCCACTAGACTGTGCTCCATGCACAAAGGGTAGTTCAGGAACTAGGCCTTTGGGCCATGGGGATTTAGGATGGTGACAACCAAAGTCTGGTTCTCTACCTCCTTCAGCAGACCAAGGCAAGCCCCGGGTTGTGCAACTGTGAGCACATCTTCAGCTGTGGGGTGTTGCTACTCAGAGATGAGCTGTGCTTTCCACAGGGGTGGCTGGTGGGCCCCTGTCAGGGCCATGGTCTGCACTGTGAACAGAGGCATCCATGCAGGGGTGGTGGGTGGTAGCAGAGGGCTGAAACTAGAATGGGGAGACAGGTGCTGGGATGCATTTGCTCCAGGAACCCCCATTTCAGAAACTTCAGACAGCACTGCCTTCCTGGTCTGAGCAGAGGCCTGGCTCCCCAGGGAAGATTTCCCAGCAGCTGTGGTCATCCAGAGAAGGCCTTTCCTTTGGGGAGAACCCCCACCTGGGAATGGTGGCCGGGGCACTGCCACCACAGACCTGTGGGCACCTGGCTCTGCTTTCATTGGCCTTGAACAGAGTTCCACCAAGGATTTGAAGGCTACGGGATCCCTGCATGCTGTGATTAGCAAATGCTCTCTGATATCCTACGTCTCTCATGTATCTTAGGTAGTGGACAGGTGGGGTGAAATAAACAAGTAATTTTGTTCAGATAAGCAAATAATTTTTTCGTATATGTATGTTTCATGCAATATTTGGGACATACCTATACTAAAAATATTTTTGTTGATATCCAAAGGACAAACTGGTTTGTTGCCAGAAGTTTTTATTTTAATGAAGTACAATGATGAATTTGTTCTTTTATGTTGTTTTATCTAAGAAATCTTTGCCTTACTTAACACCACAAAGATCTGGATTATGCATGTAAGTCCGAGCTCTGGTTTAATTTTTGTGTATGGTGCAAGGTACACATTGCAGTTTCTGTTTTTGCATTTGCATTTTGCATTTGGCGATCTGATTGTTCAGCACCATTTGGTGAAAAGGTTATCCCTTTCTTCACCAAATTGTCTTTGCTTCTCTGTCAAAAATCAGTTGCCCGTTTATGTGTGGGTCTAATTTTGGACTCTGTCCTACCGTGTTGTTTTATATGCCTCGCTGTACACCAGTACCATCCTGTTTTGTTTATAATACATAATATATATGTATATAATAGTTTATAATAATTCTTGATTATTGTAGGATCAGCTCTCCAACTAAAGCAAGGCATCAAAGCCCTCAGAGCTGGTGGGGGGCGGGGGGCAGGCACTAAGAATCAACTGGTCTAGTACTTGGTGGTGTTTGGAAAGGAATGCTGAACTCCATTTACATTTAAGAGAACAGAAGTCTGACATAGTAGGAGGACTGGCGCATGGTGTTGGTACATAATGGAGAAGAATCTAGGATCCAGCTCTCCTTTTCCTGGATCCTGCACCTAGGATCCATCTAGTACATAATGGAGAAGAATCTAGGATCCAGCTCTCTTTATCAGAACCTTAGCAAAATTCTCTTCTAATTACCAAATATTGATAGTAATAACTAGATCTGCCATTTTTTTGAGTACTCGCTCTGGTACTAAGCATTTTACACGTAGTATTTCATGTAACTGTGTGCATGTCTGTGATGCTGTCTTATTCTGTGCTTGTGGCCCATGGGGAAGCTGAGGCACAGAGAAGTTGAGTCATGTGTGCAAGGTTGTACTGGTAGGTAGCTGGGCTGAGTACAAATCCAGCATGGCTCATGGCAAAACCTGCATTCAAAGTGAAGTCCCTGAACCAGCAGCATTAGCCTCTAACAAGGGGAGTTTGTTAGAAATGCAAATTATGGTCCCAGCAATATTCTGATGGCCACTGAAGTCAGAACTACTGAAGGGACTAGTCCTTCAGCTCTGCAAGCAGGCAGCTCCTGTATGCTTAAATCTTCAGAGAGATAAAAGATCCCAGAGGCTGGGGGGGGGGGGTGTGTATCCGTGATTCTCTCTCTTGGTCATACTCTATGGCAATGACTTCAGGGGAAGGAGTAATGTATGCCGAGGGCATACAAGTCAAGTGCATGGGCTTGGGGGGATTGGTCAGAGCCCAGGGCACCTGATTTTACCTCTCAACTTTCTTTTTCCTCCTCTGTAGCATGGTGAGAACAGGAATGCCTGCTTCCTAAGAGAAAGTACTCAGCATAGGATTTAGTTTAGTCCGTTTCGACGCTTACTTCAAAGACTGACCACAGACTGCTGTCCTTCCATGCAACTCCTGGGGGAGGCTTGTGTGTCTCTGCCTGGTAGGGTTGCCAGATAAAATACAGGATGCCCAGTTACATTTAAATTGCTGATAAAGAGGAATTTTTTTTTCAGCATAAGTATATCTTCTGCAATATTTGGGACATACTTACTCTAAAAATTTTTTTTTCTTGTTGATATCTGAAAATTAAATTTAATTGGACATCCTGTAATTTTATTTGGCAAATCTGAGAACTCCACTACCTGAACAACAGTGATTCTTTCAGCAGAAGGAATTGGCTCCGCATAGTAGAGGAAGCCTCCTGCCCCAACTCCAAGCCCCGTCTGTTTGCTTTCTGGGTGGGGCTTGGGATGTGTTCACATTGCCTGGAAAGAGGCAGCATGGCCAGAGACGAACAGGGCTCCTGTTTCATCCCCTCTTTGACAATATTCAGCCACATGGGATGAAACAACAGAGACAGGTTGAGAAGCACAGGTGGTTAAGGGGACTGCTAAAAGTGACTACAATTTGGCTGCAGCTGAAAAACCCAAGTGAAGACACCAGCTGCTCTGTCCTGGGAGATAAAGGAAAAAGCCCCCACCAGCAAAACAAGCCCCACACAAGCCCCACACGGACATTTAGCCAGAAGTAGATTTATTTAGTCTTCTGAAGCAGCTTCATGTGAGGCTAGCTGTTCTGTTTTATGAATCTGAATTGCACGGAACTTGCACGGTTCGGCTGAGAACATCTCGGGAGATTTACGGGAGGTATCCATGGCATTAACTGCAGAGCGGAGCTGTATTGCTTAATTAACCTGAGAATAGGGGCTTCCGCTAAAAATCCACCTCTTCCAGGTAAGCCTGTGTTGCAGGAACAGCAGAGTTTAAACCTTTATTTTTTACTAAAAGATTTTATTTATTTATTTATTTGAGAGAGAGAGAGAGAGAGAGAGAGAGAGCATGAACAGAGGGAGCGGCAGAGGGAAAGGGAGAAGCAGACTCCCTGCCTGACAAGGGGCTCGATCCCAGGACCTTGGGATCATGACCAGAGCGGAAGGCAGATGCTTCACCGAATGAGCCACCCAGGGGCCCCCAGTTTAAACATTTAAAGGCTGTAAATTATTGATGGCCGCCATCAGTACTCTGACAAGCTGCATACTGGGTGACTGGGTTGGAAAGCCAGGAAATTGGAAAGCGCTGGATCCCTGTAGGTGGAGATGTTCAGAGTACAGTAGACTGTGGCAAATTCTTTCCCAGAACCACAGACCATGGGGTGAGCCCAGGGGCCAGCGTGGTGTCCTCTCTCCATGTCCTCCCTGCATGTCCCCGGGCTGCATCCGAGCCCCAGTCCTCAGCCTCTGCTCAGGTCACAGGAGGGGAGGCAATAAACAAGGTGGGAGAGGGAAGCGGGCATCTGAGCAGAAGCCATGACAGGCAGAAATAAAAATGCACAAAGGAAATCTTGCACTTCCTCCTCATTTATTCTTTCCCCTCCTTATTCAGACGGGGATTTTGTTTTTAAAGCTGATCTCTTGCTTCCTCGCAGGAGTTGTCTTATGTAATTTTAGCAGGTGTCGTAGCTGAACTTAATTTGATGGAATGAAAGGAAATGTGCCTTTGTTTTCTTAAAAAGAACAAATGTTTGGCATTTCTTATTTATGAACACAATAAACCAGGCTCTGCTGGGAAGAGATGTGGCAGGGAAGCCGCAGACATGCGGGGAGAAGGACATGATGTTTATAACTCTGCGAATGAAATCTTGAAAACGGACAAATGAGAGCAATCCTCCCACAGAAGGGACATATGTATTGCTCGGAACTCACATGCACACGTCCCAGCATCTTCTTTGCTATCGCGCTGAATGCCGAGCTAATCAGTAATGGGAGAATTTGATGTGAAGCTCGTGTTTTCAAAAGAATTGTCATATGTGCTCATATACACATAAAATGCAAGTGAGGAAACCACGTAGCATCTTACTTCTTTCTGGAAGCTTTTTAAGCTGAAAAATGCCCTTCTCAACCTGTCTCACAGGGGGGAGACTATCGCAAAGGAGAGACTGTTTTGACTTTAAAATATAATGAGCAGTTCCACCCCAAGGTATGTACACAGAGCAGGGGAAGCACACGTCCGCACAAGGACTTGCTTGAGAACGTTCATAGCAGCCCAAACCCAAGAAAGGACTTTGAGTCATCAAGTGGAGAATGGATAGATAGCTTGTATATTCACACAGTGGAATAGTACCCAGCAGTGAAAAGAAACAGACTGTTGGCACATAGAAAAGTGTGGTTGAGTCTTAAAAATATTATGCTGAACAAGGAAAGCCAGACGTATGTCAAATCTGGATTTTGTATGGAACGAGGATATTCCAGAGGATATTGCGAGGGGTAGGGGCTAGCTCCTCAAGGAGACCGTTCCGACCTTATGATCAGTGAGTGTCTCAAAGGTTAGGCACGCAGGATTCTTCTTGATTGGGAGGCGTGAACAAAGCCAGAAAGATGCCATGTGGGGAAGTGGGGTAAAGGGGAGTGGTTGGATGACAGAGTGAGAATGTTCTACCCTGAAGCCAGCCTGTGTATAGGAAGGGCGACGGAGTCTAGGCTGTATGTTTGGGAGGGGCTGTCTGCTGGCTCAGGTGGACATTGGGGGAAGGTGGGGCAAAGTTCACAGTCTGGGAAAGGAGAGACTCTTAACCTAAGTTTGGTGAACAAGCATTTTGTTCTGATTGATAAATGGGACTAAGCCGTTCAGCTAATCATTTATAGAAGAAAGGGAATTTGCAGGGTCTGTGTCTGGCCCCGTCTTATGTAAACAAGGCGGGGCATCTAAGTCTTGTGAGGAAGGGTGTTCTTTGCAGTAAGCTGTTTTCCAGAGCACAAAAGAGTGGGGAGTTCCTTGAACCTGTGCTGTTTTTCAGGAGCCCAGGGCTTGGGTAAAATTCCACCTTGTTATATTAAAGAGTATCATTCCATTTCCATGACATTCTAAGCTATGGGGTAGAAAGCCGATGGGCAGTGGCGGGATGAAGACTGGCTGCCAAAGAACACCAGGAAACTTCTGGAGGTGACAGAAATGTTCAGGATCTTGGCTGCAGTGGTGGTTGCATTGAGTGTACATGTCCCAAAATTCATGCAGCCAGACAGGCTTGGGTTTGAACACCAAATCCATCCCTTGTGAGCTGCCAGGTGGATAACGGACAATCGCTTATCCTCCTTAGGCACGATTTTCTCCACTAGTGCCCACTGCCTGATTGCTCGGAGCTTTAAAGCCACGAACCTAGTGGGAACTCTATCATGTGAGTCATTATTCTGCAACAATCATGACTCCATTTCCCTTCATGTGTGTCTCCCGGACAGTGTGATTTCTTGGAGAGAAAACGGAATTTTAAGGCAGGATATCCACGCTGCATGTTCTTTTTCTCGTTTGTTTGTTTGATTTATTTATTTGAGGGAAAGAGTGAGAGAGAGAGAGTGAGAGAGCACAAGCGGGGGAAGGGGCAGAGGGAGAGATAGAAGCAGACTCTCCACTGAAGAGGGATCCTGATGCGGAACTCGATCCCAGGACCCCGAGATCATGACCTGAGCCGAAGACAGACGCTTAACAGACTGAGCCACCAAGGCGCCCCTAGGCTGTATGTTCTTTAGCTTCAGTGTCTTCAGATGTTAAATCTCTGCTCAACTACATTACAGTGTGGTTATGAAAATTGAATGTGAACATGATTGGGAAAGTGTTCATAAGCTAACACAGTATCACAAGTGCAAACAAGCTAATAAATGAGATCGATCATGAGTTTTCTTTTTCTTAATTATGCCTCTGTATTTTCCAATTTCTTTTTCACAAAGAAGATGAATTATCCTTATAATCAGGAAAAAATTATAATTTCCATCCAGAAAAAGATGCTGTAGGCCTGGAATAAGTACTGAGATGTTTATTTGAAAACTGGTATATGAGAAGAAGTGATTCTATAGTTTATCTTCTAAGGTCACTTTTGAAAGTTGGAAGAAGGTGCTGTCACTAATGACACCACACAGAGGAGACACTGGTCAGCTCCTTGTCTGGGTGATCAGAACAAACGCCCCTGATGAGTAGCAGTGGGCATTCCGTGCCTCTGGCTGTGAGCCCCTGAGAAGGACAAACTGCCATTGTGCAGAACTACAAAACATCAAAGAGACCCACTTTGAGCAATTCATTTAAATAAAACATTAAAAAAATAAAACAAACATAACTGTTCTGAATTAAAGTAGAATTTCCTGATAACTCAGGACAGTTTTACTTACTATAAAAACAAAACAAAACAAAACAAAACAACAACAAAAACAACGACCTAAGTTCTCCCCAGATGGGAACATGATGATGGAGAGAGAGGTCAAGTGAAAAAGTCTAGAGACATGACCAATGAGTGCATGATCCCAAACTGAGTCCTGTGCCTGAGGGAAAATTGCACAAAAGGCATCTTTAGGAGACTGACAACATTGTAATAAGGTCTAAATTTAGATAAACGTATTTTACTAATGTTGTTTTTCCCAAGTCGGTAACTGAACTGTTTTATTTTTTTTTAAAGAGAACATTCTTGTTCATAGGAAATCACACTGAAATATTACTAGGCAAGGAAGCATGATGTATGATGTATGAAATCATGTATGAAATCTACTTTCCAAAGGTCCAGAGAAAATAAATTGTGTGTGTGTGTGCACGGAAGTCATTTACTGAGACTTTGAGAGAACATGATAAAGCCAAAACAGCAAAATATTAAAAATCGATGAATCTGAGTAAAGGGCCCAGGGGAACACTCTGTATTATTCTTGCAAGTAGTTCTATAAATTTAAAATTAGTGTGAAATAAAGGTTTTAAAAAGCTCAGGAAGGTGCTAAGTGGTGATGAGTAATTGGCTGTCAGGCTGTCATAAAGCCCAGATGGAGAAAGAAAGGGCTGCTGCAGGGATAAGCTGGCGACGGAGAAGCTGACCCTGGTTTGGAGACACAAAGGGAGAATGAGGGCAGGCAATTCTCTTTTGCTGCTGTGATTTGGATTTGTAGGCTTTGCTGGGGCTGGCAGCATGGGGAACAAGAAGTATAGGGAGAGTTAGTGCTGATCAACCTGGCTCTTCTTGTAACTAAGCTCACGGGAAGATCGAGATTGTCCAGTAAGGGGTCATTGCCTCCCCAAAAGTAAGTACTTTATGCATTAAAATACCAAATGAAGATGCCAAGTCATTCCTACAGAGGAAGGCGTCCTAGAACAGGCTGCGGTTACACACTTCACAGAGTCAAACGCAAGTCAGAGCATCAGGCCAAGCACATAAACACTGGATAACGTCATTTCTGAAGCATCTGATGAGGAGCCAGGCATTGAGGTGGGCAATTAGAATAACGAGCTAGACTAAAGGTGACAATCCAGTCATGGTTCTCTCATGGCAACAGTACAAGCAAGAGGCAAAACAGAGGTACTGACTCCCTGGCATTCCATTTACCCCATGGGATGGTACTAGGTGAGGGTCAGGGGCAGGGGGACAATAGTCTCACTGTTGAGGGGCTCTGAACTAAGGGCCGCTGCCTCTTTATGGATGCAGGGGCCAGAGGGCAGGAATGCAGTAAGGCTAGGATTGGAAAGGCAGTTGGGATGGAGGAAATTCCTTAGCCAAGGACCCCTGATAGGCAGGTCTTGGTGGATGCTCTGGGCTACGAATGAAGATGTGTGTATGAGCATGGCTGGCTTGGCGGGGCTCAGGCCTTGACTGCAGCACCCTCCAGGAAACCACAATGCATGGCTGTGCACCAAGGGCGGTGTGAGGGTGGCAGCTTCCCTGCTGAGGCCCGCCAGGGAACACCTTGTATGAGTCAGATTCTCCAGAGACACAGAACCAAAGAGCCTGAGAAGTCCAAGATTTCCGGTTGGCAGGCTAGAGACCCAGGAGACACATGGCATCATTCCAGGCCAAGTTGGAGTTTAAAGGCAGGAGAAGACCAATGTCCCAGCTGGAAGATAGGCAGAGAGCTAGGGTTGGTCCTGAAATATCACACATAGGATTTTTTAAAAAATTTGAGTACAGTTGACACACCATGTTATTAGTTTCAGATATACAACATAGTGATTCAACAACTCTTATGCTATGCTCACCACCCTCTGTCACCATATAACGCAGCTACAATATCACCAGATGGCCAACAGACACATGAAGAGATGCTCAACATCACTCATCACCAGGGAAATGCAAATCAAAACCACAATGAGATACCACCTCACACCAGTCAGAATGGCTGAAATCAAAAAGACTAGAAATAACAAGTGTTGGCAAGGATGTGGAGAAAAAGGAACTCTGGTGCACTGTTGGTAGGAATGTAACTTGGTGCAGTCATGGTGGAAAACAGGATGAATGTTCCTCAAAAAATTAAAAATGGATTCCCTGCATTCTTTGAGGAAGAAAACCTGAGTGAGTTGGAGACTGCTCTCTGTTGGGTGGTGTTGGGTTGCACTTTTTCCATGTAGGAGCCCAGTAGGATCTTGGGGACCGAAGTTGGAATGCCCAGCCAGGCTTTCTCAGCTCCTGGGAGCAGGTTGTGCGGGGTGGCAGATGGGCTTCAGTGTCTTGTTGGTGTTCTGCATGCTGGTAGCTATGTGATCTTCTCCTAGCTTCATTTCTTTGGTCTCCTGGCTTCGGCAAGACAAAGCTTGTTGTGACACTACAGGAAACTCAGAGTTGAGAGTACGCTTCTTGAGACTGCCCTGTGTCACCATTTATAGGCTGTGGGGAGGGGACTGCCATCTGTGGCTGTGAGTTGGAACCCTCGGTGACAGTTCTGAAGCTCCGGGCCAGTGCAGGTGGATAAGAAAAATCACAGTTGGTGACACAGAGATGGACTCCTGTGCATTCTCAGGGCATAATTTAAATTCATTCATTTGTGAAATCATAAGGGTGGTGGGCATGATCCTCAGCCGACTGTGGCCCATTCATTGCTTTCAAGAGCAGGAAGGATATCCTTGGGTGACGTTGAAAAGATAGTGCACAGAGTAGCCTGTGTCTAAAGCCTGTGTCTACATGGGGCCATCCACCATTCGGCTGCTTTGCCTCAGACAAAAGTGACTTTTGTTTAACTATGGAGATGGACTGGTTTTCCTTCCCAAAAGACATACTCATCGAGGACAGAAGGATAGAAGCCTCTGTTAACCTTACTCACTGTGGGGTTAGAAGCAGGCACTTCCCTGAGGTCAGGAAGTGAGAAGTGGAAGGTGGTCATAATTTAAATTGCTGATGTTGTGCACATGCGCACGCACACACACAGGGATTGTGCACGATGTTATGTGGGACCTGAGCCGTGACTCTTTACAGGTCTCCTCTCTTCCAGGCTTCTCTTCTTCCCTCCATTCTTTTCTCTTTCTCCCTTTTCTGTTCTTCTCATATTTTCCTCTCTCTGCTTTGTCCTCTGGGGTTTGCCTCCTGGCTGCCTGGCATCTACACTTATTCATTTGAGAATCTAAAAAAGGTAAGAAGAAAGCTGGTATATAATTTCAAAGTTCTTCTTTACTGCTAGGAACACCTCCCCTTGTTCAAAAATGGCTGTGAAACTTGGTTCATGGGAAACACAGAAGGACTTGGAAAAGTGTATTTCTTCTTGACCCATTGCTGGTGAGTCTGAGGTCATCCACAGCGGTGAAGTGCTAAAGGTGGAAGGAAGCAGCAGAAGGGAGGCACGGGGGCTGTTCTCCATCAGAGAGCATTTCTGGCATGTTTCTCAGCCACAGCCTCTATCAGGGCACTATGACTCCACTCTCGGCCCCCAACCCTGCTGTGGGAGGCTGGAATGTCTTCCTCCCACTCGGATCCCAGCAGAGGGCTCCCAGGAGTTTGCTCCAGCCTGCCTGGGTGTGCCGGAGACTTCTGAGCACAGAGAGTTCCACTCATGGTGAATTTATGGAGAATCTGGTCACTCAGGATAATAGATGGAGCCTATTGTAAGTGTATACTAATGAAACTGGAGATTTTGTTGTTTTGTGGAAAATGTTTGCAAATCTCCGATCAGACAGTTTCACGAGTGCTGTAAATGCAGTGAAATGGTGAACCCACATGCATTTTGTTTTCCAGGACAAGTTTGACTTAAGATGTACTTAAATAAATCAGTGGATTGATTTGGAGAAAACTTCCACATGCTAATTAAAAAACCCCACGTAGAGGTGGGTGGCTTAGTTGGTTGAGGGGCTGACTCTTGATTTCGGCTCAGGTCATGATCTCAGGGTCCTGCAATTGAGCCCTGAGTCTTGGTCCACACTCAGTGGGGAGTCTGTTTGAGATTCTCTCTCCACCTCTGCCCCTCCCCTCGGGTCTCTCTCTGTCTCTAAAATAAATAAATAAATTAAAAAAAAAAACCCATGTAGGGGCGCCTGGGTGGCTCAGTTGGTTAAGCGACTGCCTTCGGCTCAGGTCATGATCCTGGAGTCCCGGGATCGAGTCCCGCATCGGGCTCCCTCCTCAGCGAGGAGCCTGTTCCTCCCCCCTCTCATGTACACTCTCTCTCTCTTTCTCATTCTCACTCTCTCAAATAAATAAATAAATCTTTAAAAAAAAAAACCCATGTATACAAAGATGGAATGTAGGAAGAAAGAAGTGAGAGAGGCACGTATGATACTTTGAATTCCAGTAAATTCTATTTTGCACATAAAATAAAATTGATTTTTATTATTTCCTTCTATTATTATTACTCTTTCATTATTCTCAAACACTGGTGATGGAGGTAAATTTGATGGATTTTACTCTAGGATAGACAATGAAAATCTAAATACCTTACTCTTCCAATTTACTTAGTTGCCACTTGTTTATCTTCACAGCTAAAGAACTCATTTTGGAGTTGACTGAATATGACACTTAGTTCAAAATTATTCCTTTAGTATCCAGGATTCTCATCACTGCAGCATAAAACCGTGTGAGGCCTATTATTCAAAACATGGTGCAAGGAAACCAGTCATTCTGCAGAACATGAGTCTGTGTTATACATCATCATCTGAATGCCATTCTATGTCTGGCAACTTTCAAATGCAGTTGTACTCACGTCAAATACTGATGTTCGGAAATACTATGTTTGAAGCACAACAGCCATCTTTTTCTTGAAAGTTCTTGTTTTCTCCCATTATCTTTGCTTAAGTGTGTTCCAGAGTCATGCTCGAAATGTTTGGTTTCCTGAGTGTCCACCCCGAAATGGACTTTTCTCTTCCTCTCACATTTCCTGAGTGCAAAGTAGCTGATCAATTAGTACTTTATTGAATGGCAGGGACAGGAATATTCAGACCTCATGTGCTGGTGACTTCTCAGACACTAAACATTTGATCAGGAGACAAGTCATCCATAGCCAGAAGTTGGGAGGACTTCTACATCTTGTGGCTCTTCACACCATTGTCCTTAATGTGGATGGCACCTGACTGTATTGGAGAAGCTCAGGGGCTGGGTTGGACAAGAGGGTCAAGTCTGAATAGCTGGGCTAGAAACAATTATAACAACTCTGTGTTAAGCTCTTTACATTTTAATCTTCTTTGATAGTCACAAAAATCCTATGAGGTAGATTCTATTAATATAATAAGAAGACCTCAGCTGTCAGAGATTGGACCCAGATAATGTACAGGGCTAGAAGGATCAGGCGAGAATTTGGGGAAACTAGGCAGAAGGGAATGCTGAATTACCTCAGATGTAGAGTGTTCGTGTTCATGAACCAAAGGATCAGAGAGCCGTCAGGAAGCAGTATGAGTGAAGAGGGACCCTAGCGGCCAGTTCTGAGTCCAGGGCTGGCTGTCCCACTATAGCTGGCTTCTAAGAATGGAGGAGGGGGCTGCTTCCAGTGGTGTACTTGATCAGTGCAAGGGGTCATGGTAAAATCAGCAGGCCATTAGCTCACCTGAGGGGTGGCCAGGATTCACAGGGTTATGCACACTCCCTTAGGCTCTAGAAACAATAGAACTTCCCAGGCCTGCTCCACAATTCTGACAGGAGCCATCTGGGACTCCAGCTGACTCATCTGCTCAGCCACTGGGCTCCACTCAGGGGGTTGGTGAGCAAAGCCATGAGCTAATATCCTCAGCATTTGTTGTGTTTTTTTTTTTTTTTTTTTTTTTTGTGTGTGTGTGTGTGTGTGTGTGTGTGTGTGTCTTTTGTTTGTTTTGGTGTTAAGAGATAGCCGAAGCTTTGCAGGAACAATTATGCTGTCAGTAGTGTTTGACGACGCTGAACTAACTTCTTGCTGATCAAGCCATTACATTTCTAAATATCATGTGTTTGTGTAGTTTGTTTTAACTTCTGAGTTGTCTCAGGAGGGGATGACAAGTTGGTAGCATGACAACCCTTGTTCAGCTGGATGACATTGCTAAATGCTGATGTTACCCAAACTCAGCCTCAAAATCTTTCTCATTGGAAATTCTGGGCAGCCACTTTTTATTGGTTATAACCACCTGCCATTCTCCTGGAGAATGTGATGATATCTGAATAGCCAGAAATTAAGCTTTTAAGAATGTTGACTTCCAATGGCTTCTTGGACTATAGCATTCCAACAATGAGTTGTCAGTAGATGTTTTATCATTGATGTGGGCTTAGTTTATTGGACATGCTACTCCTGCTGATTGTAATTTTACTTAGGACATCCTTTGCCTCCATGCCTTTGTCCTCATCACAAGCAGAGAAGATTCAAAATCAACTACAATACTATTATCACAGCACTCCGTGCCAGTAATGCTGCTCAATGCTTCCAAGTCATGTTCCCATTGATTCTTTGCAGCAACCTTGCAAGGTCGGCATGAGTATTACCTTCACTGAAGAGACGGGGACACTGAGACTCAGAGAGGTCAAACAACTCTTCCAGAGTCACACAATAGATGGCAAAAAGAGGATTGGAACCCTGGTCCACCTGACTCCAGTGTCCATGATTTGTTCTATGATCTCACACCCAGCTTGTTCAAAAGGCTCATTCATCCCTTGTGCTATGGGAAGAGACTGAATAATGCCATCATCCATGTGACCAGTCTGCTAGGGTGGTCTGTTTTCCACAAGTCTTCCTGCAAGCAAGGTGTCCTGAGGATGGTCCAGAACTCACCTAAGGGCTGGGCTAGAACCAGGATGAATAGAGCTGACTGGAACAGGAGGCCGGTCTAACAGGTGGGTATTGTGTGACAGAGGTGGGTGACGGGCAGCAGAAGCAATTTTGGAAACTCCTGGCTGTTGTTTTTTGAGGCACACTTACTTTGTTGTATTTCGTGGCAAAAGAACACCGTTTTGGTTGATTTTAGGTGGGGAGGGATTGAAGGAACCAAGGCTGGCTGTGAAGGGGATTAAGAAATTTAAGGCTAGATTCATTTTGGGCTGGATTTTGGAATTCAGGAGGTTAACACAATCTGAATTTAGGAAAGATTGTCTTCTCCTGGCTCAAACTATTGTGTTGTTGTTGTTGTTGTTGTTGTATTAAATAAAAACAGTATGAAGGCACCAGTATTAATATTCATAGTAAAAGTTAGTGTCTGTGAGACTCTAATGGGTTGGGTTCTCTGTTTTTCTTTTTTAATTATTAACATCAGTTTAGCACCCTCAGAGAAATTATTAGACTCAGATGTCCTGTGCCATTGCTACGGGAATAGGAATTAATGCCATTCTCCTTTGGTTGTAAATCCAGCTTTTAAAAACAACACTCTGCCCATAAACAATCCCAAATACTATGTGATCACCATCTCAGTCAACAAAAAGAATATTAATGAGACTGTGTCCTGGCCATTGGTACAAATGCTGCAGGCTTTGGGCAGAATTACTATTAATGATTGAATCATAAGCTTGGGTTAGAAACAATAATTTTACTCAAAACCTCATTGCAGAGATTATGAGGAGCATTCTTCATTTTACTTAAGGCATGTAGACAGCTTAATAAGGGACTCAGGGCACCTGCCATATTTCCCCATTTGGGAGTGACCAATGCCTGACTTGTGGGCATTTACTTGGTTTCAGGGCAGAGGAGCCAGTGTGAGTACAGGACTGGTAGAAATGTTGGGGGAGAAACAATTATAAGAGCCTCATGCTCTACAGTCTGAGCTAGCCAGGCAAGGAGAAACAATTTTAAACCCTATTAATTCTGCTGTGCTTCCTGAATTTGGAAAAACCCTTCAGTGTGAGTTGGCCTGGGAACCCGTGCCATCTGCCACAATCAGGCTTTTGTTCCCAAAATGTCTGCTAAGGTCCAGCTTAGTGACCTTAGACTAGCGCTTTAGTGCTGGACAAAGATTAGGGGTGACACCCTTCTTCTGGGCTATACCTGATTATTTTTATTTTTTTAAATTTTTTATTGTTATGTGAATCACCATACATTACATCATTAGTTTTGGATGCAGTGTTCCATGGTTCATTGTTTGCATAACACCCAGTGCTCCGTGCAGAACGTGCCCTCTTTAATACCCATCACCGGGCTGACCCGTCCCCCCACTCCCCTCCCCTCTAGAACCCTCAGTTTGTTTCTCAGAGTCCATACCTGATTATTTTTACTTCTAAGATTTTAAAAACACCTTGGTGGAATTTCCAGGACGCCAGGAGTCCTAGCAGTCCTGAGAATGTTCTCTACTTCGAATGCTGTTACTTGACGTTCAGAGGGCTATAGCTCTGCTTGAGAGGCCGTTTTTCTTCCAAGCCTATGAGTGGATATGGCTAACCCTCCTACAGTTTTGTGGGGTAGGTGGAGATGGTTCTGCCCGTCTGCAGAGATGTCCTGATTCTGTTTCTGACCTGTCTTTGGGCTACAGCATTGAACCTGACCTTGTAAGTCTATTTCCTCCCTTGAGCTGGTTCCACTGCAGAGCCTTTTGTCTTCCAGGGGATGCACTGTAGTAATAAGGGAAGATTCAGCACCATCTTTGTTAAGCATAATTGAAGCATTATGTGCTTTTGTATAGCAGAGTGTGTAAACTCTCTTCTGAAGAAAGGACTCACATATCTCAGGGTCACTTAAGTACAACTCTGACAGTTTGTTGGTTACAGCAGTTCTCCAAAAGGGAGAGGAGAACAATCTCTAATTCTGCAGGAAAGACTAGGGAACTTTGGACTATAAAGGGAATTTGAGCAAGGATCTCCTGGCTCATTGAGCCAAGTCATATATTGTCTGGGTCCTCTGAGAAGCATGTGTCAGGATGGGATTAAGCAGGTGTGGGCTTTATTAGGGGAAGCTACTGTTGAAGGAAAATGGGGAGAAAATCAGGGCAGGCTGGAGGATGCATCCTGGACTCCCATGCTGCTAGTCTCTGGCAGGTTCTGGGAGCTGTTGGGGAACATTATGTCTTCAGGAGCAAGCCTGTGTGGGTCATTGGCTAGGAGCAGCCTGGGGAAACTGTGCAAACACAGGGATGATGGATTTCAGCGCAATACTGAGGCCTTGGTCAGTTACAGTCTCGGCAGTTGGAGTCTGTGGGGCACCTCCAACGGTTGCCACCATCCACTTCTTTGAGCTTCTGTGTCCTTTACTTAAAATAGAGAACTTTCTTTCATTAAAGGCCCATTTTGTTCCAGATGCTGGACACATCCTGGAGTCATAAAGGGCTGCCAGAGGGAAACAGGCGGGGGCCACGTGCCCTGCAGCAGAGGTACTTTCCCTACCAGCCTCCCTCTACAGACCAGAATTTTATAGGCTTGCTAGCATGTGAGCAGTGAAGGTGGAGTTAGGTTCACAAAGAACAAAGTCTCTTGGTCTGGTAATGTCCCTTGTCCCACTGCTATTGATCATCATCACCGATTATGGCTGGACACCAGCTCCCATCACTCAGGGGTGGCTTATGTCCTTGCTGCCTCCTTTTCCAAGTGTTGTTCTCACCCTCCCTTGATGAGGCACAATTCAGGAATTTTCTCTCACATTCTTCTGCCAAGTTTGTAACAGGAGGGAGCAGCCACTCACACCCTTGCTTAATTGGAAGTGAGGCTCCCAGCTGCCCTTTTGAATTTGTGCAAAAAATTTTTCCAGTGTTCCTCTGTCTTCTGCTGAGTGAGGGTCTCATGTTTCTTGAGAGACAATACCACATGTGTGGGGCCAGACCAGCCTGCCTACCTGCCTCTGAGTCCACTTTGCACCTGCTGGCTGTGTGACTTATGGTATGTTGTCCAAGTCTTTACTTATAAACAGGGACAGCAGAACCTGTGCACCAGGACATTGCTGTCCTGGCTCCTCCCACTCTAGGAAGCCATCCAGGTGAAGGAGCTGGGTCTCCAGAACTTCTTGTATCCTTTCCAGGCTTTTCCATGGCTCTACCTTATTTCTCATTTTCTCAGAGCCTGAGTCTTTCCAAGGAATGAATAGAGCAACCAAGAGACAGAACACAAGGAATAGTTGGGAGTCATCTCGAATAAGATCCATGGATGACCACTTTGGCTGAGCTTTCTTCACTGCCTGCATGTTCTCCATTTCCAGGCAGGGTCACTCAACTGCTTTCCCATTTCTCTCTCCATCACAGGCCTGAATAGGACAAAAGGAAGACCAGGGCCTACTTCCAACTGTGCTCTGGACATGGCCTTAGAATTAATTCCTCCCAACACAGTGCTTGAAGGAGTTTGAAGTTATCAGTCAGAGATGGTTTGGGGGATAAGGTACATTTGGCATCCTGACTTTGGTATAGAACACTTGGGCCATGGATGAGGTTCCAGGGAGGTGAGATGCTTGCACTTAGCCACATAGCTGGGCCAGGAAGAACTTAATTCTGCTGTTTATATCCACTGCTTTCCCCCTTAATGCTAAATTGCCTCTCATATAAAAATCTATTTGTATTTTAACAGTGACTCTGGGAAGTATATGGGTTGATCTTAAGGAGAACCTGTGATTTTAGGCATCCAAGCAGAGGTGAGGACAGCGATCTCAGTCGGCCAATGGAAGTCCCTGTCCTTCACCATCAGGGTCTGCCCCCACACCAACCCAAGTCAGTTCTCAGAAGGAGCACCTTTCATTCTCTGGCTAGCATGGAAGGATTCCCATGGCCCTGTGGAATGGTAGGCCATTTTCTGCAAGGAAAAGCTCTTCTCAGAATCAAGATCACCGTAGGAAAATCTGCTTGGACAGTGCTGGCTAATTTTATGTCATCAACTTGACTGGGCCATGGGGTGGCCAGACAGCTGGTTAGACATTACTTCTGGATGTGTCTGGAAGAGAGGAGCATTAAATGGGCAGATGGAATAAAGCAGATTGCCCACCCCAGTGTGAGTAGGCTTTGTCTAATACACCATGGGACCAAATCGAAAAAAAGGCAGAGAGGGAGGAATTCTCTCTCTCTGCCTGACTGTTGAGCTGGAGCATCATCTTCCCCTGACCCCTTGAACTTGGACCTGGACTTACATTATCAGCCCCACTGGTTCTTGGACCTTAGGACTCAGACAGGAACTTAGACCATCAGTTCCCCTGGTTCTCAGACCTTTGGGCTTGGACCAGAACTATAACACCGGCTCTCCTGGGCTTCTACCTTGCAGATAGCTGAACTCCCAGCTAATTTGCTTTTCTATTTTGATGCCAAAACCAACATCCAATAAACAATCACAGTATGAACATCTCAAAACAGGCTCTCCTTCAGTTTTCTGGGGCAGTTTCTCTGGGTAACATTGTTTATATGTAGAGTAGGCAGCGATGTTCGTGACTTCATTTCAGGGACAGGGTAAGTTTCTCCAGACTAAAATCTTTACTTATCTTATTAAACTTTATCAAACTCTTGAAATCGATCTCAGGTTTTATTGGATTGGCTTTCATAATGATGGACTAGAAGCATGCTACACTTTTGTACCTACACTCCACAATCCCTAAAAGACTGACAGCTAAGTTAAGACTGAATAGAGATGCCACAAGCCAAGATAGGATCACACATATGCTCCTGTAGAAGTTGAGAGCAACATCCAGGCCTTTTCTAATGTGGATTGGAGGAAGCAGGGAGCAGACAGAGTACCAAGGAACCCTGAAGCCTGATTGGTGAGGGTATGATGGTGGTAGTCACCAGCTTGGTTCAGTCCATCCCTTCTCCTTTCTCCAAAATATTTCAGCTGTAACAATGTATGAGAGAGAATTAATAGAACAATCAGGATGTATAATTAGTTTATTAAAGAAGGGTGAGGGTTTTTAGAAAGAACAGTGATCTCACAGTGATAGTTGTCAAACTTATGCAGTAATATTCTTAACAAGTACTTTCTTATATCTGGAAAACAAAACAAAATGAAGCAAAACAAAGCAAAATAGGTTATTTATTTATTTATTTATTTATTTATTTATTTATTTATTTATTTATTTATTTTGAGAGGAGAGGGTTTCACCATCTCATCACCCACTCATTCATTCAACACAGATGTTGAGCACCTTCGAGGAGTCATACACTGTTGTAGGCGCTGGGATAAGGTGAAGAACCAGACACACATGGTCCTTGTTGCCACAGATTTTACAGAGGGAGGACGGAAGGAGACACACAATCAGCTGATCACTGAAGCAATAAGAAAACTTGGGAGTGCCATGTGCAAGAAGTGAAGCAGAGGGATATCGTGGAGAATGACTGGCATCAGTTGGCCAGGAAACTTAAGGGACATCTGAAGGTCAGGAAGGAGTCAGACATGTGAAGGTGAGGAAAGAAGAACAGTGAGCAGAGATTCCCTGGCTAGTCTGCGGAAACATAAGGCTGGTATTCTTGAAACTTGGTGGGTGAAGGGAGGCGGGTTATGGAAGTAGACTGGGAAGATGGGTAAGGAGCCAGGTCACACAGGGCTTTGTGAAGTGAGAGTTAGCTCCTTGTGCCTTTCTAGGCTGAGTTGTTATTACTCCAGTTTTTTTCAGTGAAGCTAATGTTGTGGTAAATCCAAGCTCTGTGGAGGCAAAACTCACCATAGGCCGCAGAGGACTCGAAGGGACACATTGCAGGATTAATCATGGGAAGAACACCGCTCGATGAGGACAGAAGGACCTCTTACTGTATTTAAGGAACAAACAACAGCTTAAACGAAAGCAAAATATATGACCACGGTAGCAAAATTAAAACTTGCTGCTTTTTAAAAGATACTATTAAGGAAAGTAATAATCCACAGACTGGGGGAAAGTATTAGCAACGCATATACTTGGCAAAGGATTTACATCCAGAACATATAAAGCATGCCTGTAAATAAATATGAAAAAGAAACACAATTCAATAACAAAAAATTGGGCAAAAAACTTGAATAGACACTTCATATAAGAAGATATGGGAATAGCCAATAAACACATGAAAAGATGCTCAACAATATAGGGAAACTAGGAAGATATAAATTAGTCATTAGGAAAATATAAATTAAAATCATAAGAGGGGCGCCTGGGTGACTCAGTCGTTAAGCATCTGCCTTCGGTTCAGGTCATGATCCTGGGGTCCTGGGATTGAGCCCCGCATCGGGCTCCCTTCTCTGTGGGAAGCCTGCTTCTCCCTCTTCCACTCCCCCTGCTTGTGTTCCCTCTCTTGCTGTGTCTCTCTCTGTCAAATAAATAAAATCTTTAAAAAAACCAAACAAACCATACGACACCACTGCACACCTACTGGAATTTGCTAAAATTAAAGACTGATAACGTTAATCGTTGGCAAGGATGTGGAGCAAGCAGGACTCACAGACATCCCTGATGGCAGCATAAAATGGCACGACCACTTTGGAAAACTGTTTGATGGCTTCTTGGAGAGTTAACCACACACCTTCCCAATAACTCAGCAATTCTGCTTCTGGGTACAGCCCAAGACAAACGAAAACATTTACCACAAAAAGACTGTACAAGAACATTTATAGGCGATTTATTCATATCAAAGACCGGGAATAATCCATACATTCATCAACAGAAAAATGGATAAGCCAATTGTGGTATGTTTGCAGGCATTTATATATGTACCTCTTGGTGTTGCTCTACTCTAGTGCAGTTAGGTCTGTACCTTGTAGTAGCCAACACTGTGTTATAGAAGAAACACTGTTAAGGAAACAAAGTGATTACTCTAATATTGTTATTACTAGTAGATCAATTGTAGATCAGTGTGTCATTGATTTGTAAACTTTGAACTTTTTTCTCTTTTTCTCTCTTCCTTTCTTTCACTCTCTCCCTTTCTCCCTTCCTCCCTTCCTCCTGGATTTCTTTTTTACACATATATCTCAGACAAAGTTTTAGACAGCTCCAAGACCATCTTCAGATAATATTTACCCCTTGCAATGGAAGTATTACTTGCCAAAGATTTTACTGCTTAGATGCAGGAATAGATTCACCTAGTACCGCTCTATGACCTCACAGATGAGTCAGTACACTGGCTTCCTAACCTGATAGCCCTGCTTTTGCATTTTCTGCCCTATCAGTAACCAAACATATAGCAGTACTAAACTTCCTAAATGATCAGTTAACTGAAAATCTCACAGACCCCTTCAGGGGAATCCTCATTGCCCAAAGGACAAAGTCCAAATTTACTTTCCATCTAAGACTTACAATGGTAGACTCCCGCATTGTTGTCCAATTTTACATTCTGGAGCTGCTTTATCCTGAAGCAAAGATGGGCTCCACATTGTCCCCACCTACCAAGTATATTTCTAACCAAATATTTGTTCACATTCTCCCTGCTGTAATGCCTTTGCTCCTTGTCCCACATGAATCCTACCAAAGGATTCAGCCTCAGTGCCCCTTTTTCTGGAAAGCCTTTCCTAATGGCTTCAGTTCTCACTGACTCTCAATTTTCTATATTTCCTCCAATGTTTGTTGCTTAAGACACTCTCAAGTATGAGAACTGAGAAAACATTTAAACCACCCAATGTACTGTCCATGTTGACATTGACCTGACCTTACTATTCTACTATTTTCATCAATGTACTTTACTATTCCAGAAACTCTTTCCTAGGAAATTAAACATTGCAAATAACTGTATTTGCAGGAAGTTTAGGAGCTTCCTTAAAAAAATTTAAATGAACATAAAACTGTTATACTTTCTAGTAGATAGCATCAAACAACTCTTTACTCTTGAAATCCTACCTTTGAAGCCTTCCCTCTGCTGTGTCTGCCAATCTTGAGCTATTATATTATGATCATTTGCCTGGTCTTAATTAACACTCTCTTGCTTGGAAAGATATACCTTAAACCAAACCCTAAACCTCATCAGTATCCCTGACTGTGTCCTCTCCTCTGCTAAGTTCTACTCAGACTCCACTGTGATGGTGGCAAGCAATAAACTCAGCTTTGCCTTGTTAGCAGGTTGTTGTAGTGGTATTTGGGGGAAGTCAGGATTAAATAGATACAATGTAAATTCCCTTTGTGTGTATAAACAGGTTGGACCTTGCATCCAAAATGTGGTTTGGATGTTGAGACTGATGAGGCCACACACCAAAAGGGTATGAAGAGTTTATTACTCACATAATGAGGCTTTATAAGAGCATGGAACAGGTTCCTACACAGGTCTGATAATGTCTTGAGAGAGCAGACAGAATTTTTAGGGCATTTATGGTGGTTAAGGGAGAGGGGTTGGGGTACAGTTTCCTGTATATGGGCTAGAGCTTGCATGATTTGAACTTCCCATTGGTGTTAATGATAGGAGCACTTGGATTTCTTTAGCTGCCCAGATGTGGGGCAGAAGAAGAAGCAGGTATGGTGGGGCCTGAAAGCTGTCAGCAGTCAGACACTAAAACATGGAGTCAGACTCTGCATTATACCTCTACTCAACCCTCCCATTTCCCCCTCTCTATCCCCTTCAGCATCTAAAGAATCCCATTAATAGTCTACCCACAAATGTGAAGGGTATTGAGGGAATACAGTACATTGAAAGTTGTTATACTCAATGTTTATAAGAATTCAGTCAAGATTCTAGTATGTAGTACTAACTTTAGAAACAAAACACTAAACCATGCTGTGGTAGACAGACCCTAAGGTGAACCCCATTGACCTGCCTTCTGCTATTCATACCCTTTATATAATCCTCTTCCCTTGAGTGGAAGCAGATCCTACAACTTTTAGAATACGGCAAAGGTCAAAGTATTTTTCAGATGCATTCAGGATCCCAAAGAAGTTGATTATCAGTTAATCAAAGGGGAGATTATCGTTGGTGGACCTGATAGTCAGCAAAAACCTCAGAAAGAGGGACAAGACCTTTCCTGAGGGAAAAGGAGACTCCCCTTGTCGGCTTTGAAGAGGTGAGGTGCCATTTGTGAGAGTCCATTGGAGAAGGCCATGTGGCTGGGAGCTGTTGGAGGCCTGTAGGAGCTGAGATTGGCCTCTGGCTGACATTCAGCAAGGAACTGGGGAGCTCAGTCATACAACTGCCAGGAAATACATGTTTTCCAACAGCTTGTGTGAACTTGGGAGTGAATTCTTCTCAGTCAAGCCTCCAGATGAGAATGCAGCCCAGCCAACATCTTGACTTCAGCCTGGTGAGACTGTGAGCAGAGGACCCAACTAAGCTATGCTCAAAATCCTGATCCACTGAAACTGTAAGATAATAAATGTGTGTTGTTTAAAGCCATGAATTTTGTGGCCATTTGTTATGCAGTAATAAATAACTGATGCATACATGTTAAAGTAACAGTTTATTCTCTCAAGGTAAAGAATGGAAACAATATCTCAAATTGCCTTAAGGATATAAGAATAAAAGCAGTTAGTGTATTTGGTGTACTTAAGGTATTTAATAGGGTAGTCTTATTATACAAAAATGGATTGGCCACTGTTTCAGTAGCTTCTGCATTTCACTCTCTAAGGAATACTGTCTTTCCTGACCAGGAAAGTCCATTGCTGTCAAGTCCTCATTACCTTGCATGTAATGTAGGCAGCCAGCCAGGAGTGTCTGGTCTCCTGACTCAGTTCACAGATGCCACAAACATTATCTACTTGTAATGGGAAGACTCTAATTACATGCTGACAGTTGGATCCATTCCAGTCTTACAAACTTCTAAATTATTTGCATCAGAACATAACCCCTAAGAACCATTTCCAGGTATATGGCACCCTAAAACATAACCTAAATTAACTTGGCCAATAACTTCATACCCTGTAGCTGAATGTTTGCTTGCTAATATTTGCATAATTCATTACCACCTTTTTGTGTGTTTATACAATGTACTGTTCATTTCTCCCTGTGATTAGCATTTTATTTAGTTGCAATCTTTTCTCTCTTCTCTGGCACATCCCCTGAGGCAGAGGCTTGGGGCAGTTCCTTACTATGTAGTTGTAATGACTATGTATTCTGAAATAAGTCATTGCTAATAGTTTTTCTTTCTCATAAGACTCTCTCTTCCTGCTTGGGGAAACAAACTGAGGGTTGTTGGAGGGAGGTGGGTGGGGGGATAGGGTAACTGGGTGATGGGCATTACCGAGGGCACTTGATGGAATGAGCACTGGGTGTTATATGCAACTGATGAATCACTAAATTCTACCTCTGAAACTAATAATACACTATATTTTAATTAAGTTGAATTTGAATTAAAAAATAGTAAGTTCTTCCTCTTTCCATTTTTTTTTTTTTTAGTTTGCAAGGGCAGCACCTCCCCCCGCCTTATCACTCTGCCCAGCACTATTTTGATAGACACTATGTGAAAATATAGCTTAAAGCTTCCTTTGCCTACTCAAAATTATATATATCTTTACTCTCATTCAAGGGAATATTTTCTAGAGAATGTATAGGGCAGAATACATGTTCAATAAAATTATGAGTGGGCCAAAGTCTATTTGGTGACAAAATCTATTTTATGACAATTTTTTCTCTGTGGGAATCCCTTTGGCATCTCTATTAGTTAGCCAGGGCTGCCATAACAAAATATCATAGACCAGATGGCTAACCAACAAAAATTTCTTTTCTCACAGTTCTAGAGGTTGGTTATCTGAGGTCAAGGTATCAGCAGGTTTCTTCTGAGGTTTCTCTTCCTGGCTTGTGGATGGCCACCTTCTCATTTTGTCCTCATGTAGCTTTGATTCTGTGTGTGTGCATATCTGTGTTCTAATCACCTTTTCTTATGAAAACACTAGTCATATAGGAATAGAACCCAACTTAATGACCTCATTTTAACTTTATAACTGCTTGAAATCCTGGTCTCCAAATACAGTCACATCCTGAGGTACTGGGAGTTAAGGGCTTCAGTGTATGAATTGGGGGAGGGCACAGTTCAGCCCATAGCAGTATCCCACTTGGGATCTGACTTCACCAGTGTAATGAAGATTGACCCTGGAGGTAGAGAAGCTCCTGGAAACATCTGAAGTGATAGGTGCAGAACTGGTCTTCAGGACTGGCCAAAGTCACCCTTGGACAATGAGTCAGAGATGGCCCACGGCTGTTCTCAGAGGTTGGGTCAGTGGAGGCAAAGCCAATGCCAGTTTTCTCCAAGACCCAAAAATGCAGTAGAAATCCAGAATTCAGATTTTCTTCTAGGACATTTCAGAGGTGGGCTAGTGTCCACAAAGAAATTGGGAAGCCTAGGGGTGCCTGGGTGGCTCAGTTGGTTGAGTGCCTGCCTTCGGCTCAGGTCATGATCCCAGGGTCCTGGGATCGAGGCCCACATCAGGCTCCCTGCTCAGTGGAGAGCCTGCTTCTCCCTCTCCCTCTGCCTGCCGCTCTACCTACTTGTGCTTTCTCTCTCTGTCTGTCTGTCAAATAAATAAGTAAAATCTTAAAAAAAAAAAGAAACTGGGAAACATCATGCTGTAATGGTAGATGGGAGGGTCTTACAAGGGAATGGCAGATATAACACAGGACCAAGACAGAACCAACTCCTTTGCTCCAGTACTTATGCAACGAGACGGGCAGTGGAGACAAAACGATCCAAGGTGCTGCAAACAAAAATAATCAGACAGCCAAATGGTTAGGAAGGAGAGGTACTACAGACACACACTGAGACCAGGACTGCCCATTAGACTCACCCCAGGAGTCCAGAACAGGAGGCTTGGACACTAAAGCGTGACAGGACACTCTTCTTCTGAAAGATGGAAAGACAGGTGAGCTTCTCTTGGAGGGGTCCCAGAAAGCTCATGGACAATGTTCCATACTGCTGCAAGGAATTTTTGATTTGTGGCAGTATTATGATGTTTTTGGGATGCAATCTTGTCCTTAGGAAGTTTCTACTCTGCAGGGCTTGTCTCAGAATGCAAAAGTTTAGGAGGGGAGCTTTTCCTCTAAGATGTGTGAATATTTCCCAGGCTCCCAGGCTGACATGTATGACATGCTGAATGTAGGACAGACTTAGACTAAGGGCAGAAGAGGGTCAGGACACTTTCCCCCTTCCCAGTGATGGAACCTCATTCATAGACTAAGAAGACTGAGCAAGTTAGTCTCCTGGATTCAAATTCCACAAACAAACAAACAAGGAAAACAAAAGGAAAGCCTCTATCTGTTTTGATCCAAAGCCTATGGACTTTGCATCCCTTATAACACTCCTTTAAGGGTGGGGATGTAGTTATGACACCGAAGGGGGAACTTTCTAAGCTACTAACTTAGGGTGTGCTGTAGTATGTGTGCATGAGAACAAATATCACATGGTGTAGAGTTTCATGAACAGAATGTACCAGACACCTGATGGGCACCTGGGTGACTTAGCCAGTTAAGTGTCTGACCCTTAATCTCAGCTCAGGTCTTGATCTCAGGGTTGTGAGTTTAAGCCCCACATTGTGCTCCACACTGGTGTGGAACCTACTAAAAAAAGAAAAAGAATGTATCAGACACCTGACTGAAGACCTCCTACATTCACATAACTTAACCATCAGGAGGAGGGTCTAAGGATGCTAGTATCAAGATATTTTACTTTCCTTCTAGGGAATTCCTTCTCAGGAAGAGAATAATTTTGTTATTTGTTTCCCCAGATCAATTTATCCAAACACTAGATGTTTCAAACAGCCCCCTTTCTGGATGGTAGATCATCCAGCTGGATAAATTACTGGTTTATTATCCCACAGTTTACTTATCAAGACTTGCTTCAAAACACTGGTTGAGCCGTGCTTCTAATCCTAAATGAATATACTATGAACTTTGCCCAATCCTGGTTAAATCCTTGTGTAGAAAGACATGCCTTGAACCTCTGAGTCCAGACTCTGAAATGCTATAAATATCCCCTGTGATCTCTCCCTTCTGAGACACATTTTACTCTGTCAAGATGGCACCCTTCTTCACTGCAATGGTTAATAAACTTGGCTTTGCTTGATCAACAGATAATTCTGGCAGCCTTTCTTGAGAGTTGGCAGTTGACATGCCCCCAAATTAGTTTCTAATGAAAAGGTAAGACCTTGGATGGTTTCTTAGGTCCATTTTCTACCTGAACATTCTGGCAGAGTATGCGAAGGAAATATCAGAAATGCAAAGTAACTCTCCTTTTGCCTTCCTCAGATCTGTTACTGTAGACAGTGCCATCTTCTTAAAAGGCAAATGGAATCGAATGACTCATGTGTCTCCCAATGTCCTTAGAATCTCTTCATGCTTTGCTCTCAGCCTGTCTCAGTGTCTGTGCCTAGGACTGAAGGACTGAAATGGATGGAGGCACCTGTCGCCAGATGCTTATCGTATTCTCAGGTCAAGTCTGAGGAAAGGTGTGGCCTGTTTGGATCTGCTGAGGGCTGATCTGGAATTGGGTGTTGACCCCATGGCGGCAGGAGCAGAGCTCATTTTTCAGTTTCCGTCGCAGGCCTCAGTGACCTCAAAGGGGTATGAATCTGCTAACCATCACACAATGCCCCCATTCATCTCTGAGCTTTAGTCTCCTATGATCCAGGACTCTCCTCAAGTCCCAAATTTTCTGGGGGTCCATTTTCAAGCCCACTTTTTTCACAGAGATCACGTGAGTGACTCCAGAAGCACTCATTAGCAACAACAACAAAAACATAAGAAAGAAGGAAAAGAAAAAGGAAAAGAAGACCTTCTGTAATTTTATATGAATCAGGACATGTTTCAGCTGTTGATGATACACATTCAGCTCAAAGTGGCTTAAAGAGATGACATTTACCATCCGTGGCAGGAGAAGGCTGGCAGTGCCAAAAATGTTACCCGCAGTGGTTGCCACGCAGCTGCTCTAGCCTGCATATCGTGTCCTTAAATAACTGTCTAATAGTAGGAAGGTATGTGTGGGGAAATAAAAGTCCCCCGGATTTCTCAGTGTTCCCATGAAAAGTTCTGACCTCCTAAGACTCCTCACAAATGAGGACAGTGGTATCCATAGCCATCTGGCTAACGTCCACTGATGGATGAATGGATAAAGAAAACGTGTCTGTACATACAGCGGAATATCATTCAGCCTTAAAAAAGGAAGGAAATCCTGCCACATGCTACAACATGGATGAACCTTAACGACATACTAAAAGGACAAGTATTGTATGATTCCATGTATACCAAGTATCAAAAGTGGTCAAACTCATAGAAACGGAGAGCAGAATGGCAGTTACCTGGGCTTGCAGGGAGGAAGAATGGGAGGGAGTGTTCAGTGGGTGCAGTTTTCATTCTGCAAGATGAGGAAGCCCTAGAGACCTGCTGTGCCCACGGTGCCTGCAGTTAACAGTATGCAGGGTGTCCTTGAAACTTCGTTAAGAGGGTAGAGGTCATATTAAGTGTTCTTACCACAGTAAAAAAAAAAAAAAAGGAAAAAGAAAGAGAAAGAAAAGGAAACAGTATTTTTAGCATTTCAGAAGCAACCTTCCTGCCCCCCTCAGTCAATACTTCCCCGACGTCTTAAAACTCAGGATCTTTGATTAACAAATTAACTTTTTTCTAATTTGTTCTTCATATGCATATAATTACAAGAAATGTAACTTTTGTCATCTGGCTTCAACTTAATGTTGTTCAGCATTTTATATGGGAGCTCTTCACACTGTTACATGTTTCATCCATCCTCATTGGTGTAAATCACTCCACTGCATAAATACACCAACTTTATACATTTCACCGTTGTTGGATATTTGAGTTGGCTTTTACAAACAGGATGCTGCTGTATAATAACAACAAAGAGCTGCTATGATTGAGCTTGTAGGTACGTGTGATAATTTGATGAAAAAAAAACAAAAACAAAAATGAACAAACTTAAAAGGGTATTTAAACTTTTTTTCTCACCCTCTAAACTCCAGATAGTTATAGGCCAGAGTAGGAACCGAGGTTAAGCCTGGCTGGGGTGCTAAGAAGAATGAAAACTTTATGCCTAGGTTTTACATTTCAAGGGGGGAAACAAGACCTGGAACGCTCCCAGGTCTTAAATGTTGAGACACACCTGGGGCTACCTGGCTTCCAGGGCGATCCTTTTCAGGAGGGGAGTTGCATCCTTTTCTTAATAATCAGAGAAAACTCATTTCTCTTTGTGCCCCATTTGTGGGCTATTGGGCCACTTGTGCAGAAAAATCACCATAGGCTGTTGCCATGCTGCCTCTTGGGTCAGCACTGAAGCAGGTGCAGATAAGTATTCTTTACTACAACGTGTTTAATAAGAAACCCAAGTCTGACCCAGAACATCTTGTGTGCGCATTTAGGATAAAATGAATAAAAACAAATATTAAAAATGCAACAGTAGAGCACAGTGTCTCTTCTACCTCATTCTCTCTTCCTGGATGAATTTTTTTTTCCTAAAAACCTCTCTCGCATAATTTCCCTTCCGTCTCATGGAGATCAACTGGATTATAAGCCCAATCCTGACTAAGAAGGTGTGTCTTTGGCACTCATAGCCTCTCCATTAGAGGCAGGGTCCCAACAACAAGGGGGAGAGACAGAGAAGTGGCTGCTATCCAGGCGATCAACATCATTTCCACATATTATTGATATCAATGATGACAGATGTGGTCTTCCAATAAAGTCCACGTTTTTAGTCAATTTTAGAAAATTCGTTACTTTTTGTCCAGGGCCCAATACTAAATTTTATTACCTGTTCCAATTTAATTTGTATTACATTGAAAATTACATGAGCAAAAGTTACTCTAGCAGAAGAATACAATATTAATGGAGACAGAGGCAAGGCAGTTACTCCTCTGGAAAATGTCCAGGCTGGTTGCAGTCCTTTTGGGCTCTGAGCTTGCAAAACCAAGCCAAGGATATACTTTCTCGGCAGCTGCATTTTGCCTGAAGCTAAGGTCAGTCCACTAACCCAAGACTAACTTCTAGCGATTAAAATACCATTACTTGTATAAGGGAGACATATGTCTCTCTGTCAGAACGAAATAGTTCACCCAACAGATTATTTAAGGCTCAGAATGGTGCTATAATGGAAGGATATGTGAGGGTTTCCCTGTTCTCTGACCATGATCAGCAGCCCGTGGAAATCCAAAATTGCTAGGTTTACATTGTCCTTGGCGATGGCTATGTTTCTCACGAGGGAAGACTAGAGAAGGTTTCACATCTAAACAAAGACACTGGTAACCTAGGACACACACACACACACACACACACACTCACACACTCTTTTTCTCTCACACGCACGCACTAGTACACACTCACTATATTCCAAACCACCAAAAAGAAGGGCAGGCTGTGACCTGATGTATTCAGTTTGAATATATTCTAAATATTCCCAGATTCTTTCCCCCTTATTACTTAGATCTGAATATAGTATACTGACTGTGATTTGGACAGATCAGAAGAGGACAGACTATCATCCCTCTTTTCTTAAAAACATAATTCTGCTCTTACAACTTAATTCAAAATTTATTCTTGGATGCTTCATATTATGTCTGTGTGCTCCCAAGGTTTTTAGGTTTTGTTTTATAATCCTCATTGCTATTGTTAAGTCATGTCTTCCAAATGAAATTCAGGTCGGGGTCAGACGTGGGGCTTTGGCATAGGATATTCTCTCAAACTTCCCCCCACCCACCTCTTTCTCTCACTTTTTCTTCCCTCCTTCCCTCTCCTTCCCCTTACCAGGTTTCTCTCTTCCCCTTTAACTGATTTCTCCTTAGTCTCTTTCCAATTCTCCATACTCAAATTCACCTGCTAAACTTTTTTTTTGTATTTCTAATTGGTATCTACAACATCACATTACAAATAATTTTGTAAATTATTGCTCACCAACTGTCCATGTGCTCACTTAGACAGAACTCTTGACCAGGACGCTGCAGGATGAAGTGATGAACTTCATTTTTAAGCCAAAACTTCCAAAAACTGGTGCCTGACCCTCCTGCTTTTTCTGTCAAAGTGACCATGGGTGCCTTGTCTTCCAGAAGGTGCAGGAGCTTTGAGTACTGGTTATATAATTAAATTTCTCATCTTTTGAACGGTTTTATGTGTGTCTATAGTCAAATATACTAAGATGCTTTATCAAGCCTAACTGCTATTCATAATATGTTGATCTGGTCTTTTAATGGTTATATAATGTAATTTATTCTTAGTAGAATATTTAAAATTAATGGAGAAGTTAATGCCAAGGACATTTTCTTCTCAAAATTGAAAATACTTCTGGTATTAGGGTTGGATAAATACATTAAGCAGAAAATGGTTTCTTTGATTTGTTTTTGGCTCTCCTCCATAATTGTTAGAATTCCACTTAACATTCTTGGCTGTCAATAAAGAGCCATGAATTACAAGAGCTTAAAAGTTAGCCTCTTTCAGTTGAGATTATGATTCATCAATCAAAATGTTACATGTTAATAGTTTCTAGATTGATTACCATCACATAAAAGACCACATTAGGTTGTGATCATCTATGACTACATCATATAGTGTGAAGCACTGCTTGGGCAACAACGTGATGATTTCCAATTTTCTCAAATTATTGCATGATATCATTTCACCTAAATTATTTGCTCTTTACATTGAGGAGAAACTAGGAAGAAAAGAAACTCTTAACGCTTAGCTTATTATCCAAAGTTTTATCATCATATTTATTTGTGGGTCTATATAAGGTTCTTTTTTTAATACCCAGTCTATCAAAGATGATAGAACTAAATTTGCTGGACTGATTGGAAAGATGTTACACAAGAACAAATAAACAATGACTTCTATTGTTTGTCCCTGAGGATTCATTGGGTCATTGCATTATGACTGAAAACTGGTTAGGAAGAGTGTTTCTGAAGATTAGACTCTGTAAGGCAGCCAGCAGAGGACCCTCTTTCTATCTTATCGTATTGGAATAAATTAATCACCTTATTGGCCAAAGTAAGAGAAACAAACACTCACTGAGTGTTTAATCACTCTTCATGTATGAACCCACTATTCTCCTTCAGATCATTTGGCTCTATAGCTGGCTCATCTCTTCATTGGTGATTCTTGATCCAGCCCTTTCCTGGACTACACTTACTTTTTATTCCTCATCAATGGCTGTTTTCCTGTTACAGTGGCAGAGTTGAGCTGTTGCTGCAGAGATCATATGGTTGGAAATCTTAAAAATATTTACTATGTGGCCTTCACAGAAAATGTTTGCCAACCTCTGGTTTAGATAAATTTCATGAGGTCTAAAATGAAAGTGGTATTATTTGGTTCACTCTATTTTAGTTTTCATGAGATGACACAATACTTTCCCCCGTGATCTGCCATTTCTCTAAACCTCAGGCCAAGACAAATAATTCTGCTAACCATGGAGTATGTTGTTTCCAATTCATTCAACCTTATTTCAAGTTAAGAGAAGAGATAGATGTCTAGTTATTACTGTATTAAATACTATGGGAATTCTCAGAAGCCTACAACAAAAATGCCATGTTTCAGGTTTCAAAACAGCTCATCTGGGACTAGAACAGGGGAAGGAGTTTTGATGCACTTCTTTAGAATTGGGTTCTGAATATCACTGAGTCATAAGGCGGGCCACCCCATTTTGCCTTTACTGGAGAACAGCAAGCATTGCCAAGAAGCTGTCAGCACCCCCTTCTCCTCCCCCACACAAACTTAGCCTAATACAAACTGCTCAATTCCAACATCTATACTCAAGCTCAGTACTTCTCAGCTTTCTCTTTCCCCTGTGAAAAAAGAGCAGTGATTGTTTTTGCTGCTGCTTTAAACAGTGAATCTGATGGAAAACCCCAAAACAAAAGGATTTCTTTCTCCTAAAGTCCTTTACAAATTATCTTGTCTTATGATCCCACCTTTTGCATTATGCTGGATTTTAGCAAATCATGTGAGTTTAAAAGGGGGTCTGGAAAAGTGAGAGCTCCAGGGACTTCAGCCACCTTGATGGAAGGGACGTTTAGTAGGGTTCAGGAGGCCAGAGCTTGTTTGAGCTGGGAGAGAAATGGATTCCTTCTATCCTCTGCTGTCTGAAGAAACCCTATGAAGATGGGAGTGGAGTGATGGATTTAATGAAAAACTTGTCTGTAGGACAATGTTTCTCTGGAAAGGACTGGAAAGGATACCTAAGGATGGTTGGGGAATTCTAATCTTGAAAGTTCTCTCAACATAGGATTCCAGCCACCTGCCTTAAAAGGTTTGGCTATAGATTTTCTTATAGTCAGGGTAGGTAGGGATGGGGGTGTGTGGGTACTTTCAGATTGGTGGCTCTGGACTAAGCCTTTGACAATGGACTGAGATGTCCAGATGTAATGATCTTGAAGCAAGAAAGCACAGATGTACCTTGGCTCATCACCAATGGGACAGGCATGGTCCCTGTGTTGGAAGGTGGCTACCAGAGTGGACTTTGAGTGTCTTAGTTTCCTAGAACTGTTGAACAAGTACCATGAGCTGAGTGGCTTAAAGTAGCAGAAATGTATTCTCTCACAATTTTGGAAACTAGAAGTCCAAAATCAAAGAGTTAGCAGGTTGGTTCTGTTTTGGAGATTCTGAGGGAGAACTTATTTCCATGTCACTCTCTCAGCTTCTACTGATTGTCAACAATACTTGGAATTCCTTGGCTTGTAGATGTATCACCCCAACATATACTTCTGTCTTCTCATGGAGTTTTCCTCTGGGTGTCTGTGCTGTGTCCAAAGTTCCCGCTTCCTATAAGGACACCAGTCAATTGAGTAGAGCCCACAGGAGTCAATTGAGTAGAGCCCACCTTAATCCAGTATGTCCTCATCGTGACTTGATTATACCTGCAAAAACCCTATTTCCAAATAAGGTCACATTCATAGGTCCTAGGAGTTAGGACTTGAACACACCTTTTTTGGGGACACAATTCTACTCGCTATACTTAGCATGGCTTTTTCAAGTAGGCCTATGCTGGTGAGCCAGATAGTTTCTCCTATAATCTTCTGCAGAAATCCGACACATCACATGCTGACTAGTTGTGTTTCTGGGACCCAGAACAGTCTGGGAAGTCCCTCTGCCCTCCTCCCACGACACTCTGTGCTTCACTCTTCCTCCAGGCTTCCCTTACTTCTTTCCCCCACAGGGTTGTGTCCAGGGTCTGGCCAGAAGCCCCTTAGTTGCCATCAGCTGATAGCTTTTTATTGATTGCCCTCTTGGCTTTGGAGAGAGCAGGAGACTTGAAGGGTGGTTTGAAATACTAAAGACTTTGCCAAACAACTGCAACTCTTACCCCATGGGTTATGGTCTATATTTTGCAATAATTAAAATAAGAAATCATGGGTGGTGACAGCAAGTCTAGTGTTTGGGTTTCTGCATTCTGAGTGTAAAGATGATAAAGAACATTTTTTTTATCTGTCTGTTAGCCATTTGTATGTCTTCTTTTTTTTAAAAATTTTTTATTGTTATGTTAATCACCATACATTACATCATTAGTTTTTGATATAGTGTTCCATGATTCCTTGTTTGTGCATAACACCCAGTGCTCCACACAGAATGTGCCCTCTTTAATACCCATCACTAGGCTAACCTATCCCCCTACCCCCCTCCCCTCTAGAACCCTCAGTTTGTTTTTCGGAATCCATCATCTCTCATGGTTCGTCTCCCCCTCTGACTTACTCCCCTTCATTCTTCCCCTTTTGTTATCTTCTTCTTTTTTTTTTCTTAACATATATTGCATTATTTGTTTCAGAAGTACAGATCTGTGATTCAACAGTCTTGCACAATTCACAGCACTCACCATAGCACATACCCTCCCCAATGTCTATCACCCAGCCACCCCATCCCTCCCACCCCGCACCAACCCAGCAACACTCAGTTTGTTTCCTGAGATTAAGAATTCCTCATATCAGTGAGGTCATATGATACATGTCTTTCTCTGACTGACTTACTTCACTCAGCATAACACCCTCCAGTTCCATCCACATCGTTGCAAATGGCAAGATCTCATTCCTTTTGATGGCTGCATAATATTCCATTGTGTATATATACCACTTCTTCTTTATCCATTCATCTGTCGATGGACATCTTGGCTCTTTCCACAGTTTGGCTATTGTGGACATTGCTGCTATCAACACTGGGGTGCACGTATCCCTTTGGATCCCTACATTTGTATCTTTGGGGTAAATACCCAGTAGTGCAATTGCTGGATCGTATGGTAGCTCTATTTTCAACTGCTTGAGGAAATTCCATACTGTTTTCCAGAGTGGTTGCACCAGCTTGCATTCCCACCAACAGTGTAGGAGGGTTCCCCTTTCTCCGCATCCCCGCCAACATCTGTCGTTTCCTGACTTGTTAATTTTAGCCTTTCTGACTGGTGTGAGGTGGTATCTCATTGAGGTTCTGATGTGGATTTCCCTGATGCCAAGCGATCTTGAGCACTTTTTCATGTGTCTGTTGGCCATTTGGATGTCTTCTTTGGAAAAATATCTGTTCATGTCTTCTGCCCATTTCTTGATTGGATTATTTGTTCTTTGGGTGTTGAGTTTGATAAGTTCTTTAGAGATTTTGGATACTAGCCCTTTATCTGATTTGTCATTTGCAAATATTTTCTCCCATTCTGTCGGTTGTCTTTTGGTTTTGGGGACTGTTTCTTTTGCTATGCAAAAGCTTTTTATCTTGATGAAATCCCAATAGTTCATTTTTGCCCTTGCTTCCCTTGCCTTTGGCGATGTTTCTAGGAAGAAGTTGCTGCGGCTGAGGTCGAAGAGGTTGCTACCTGTGTTCTCCTTTAGGATTTGGATGGACTCCTGTCTTACATTTAGGTCTTTCAACCATTTGGAGTCTATTTTTGTGTGTGGTGTAAGGAAATGGTCCAGTTTCATTCTTCTGCATGTGGCTGTCCAATTTTCCCAACACCATTTGTTGAAGAGACTGTCTTTTTTCCACTGGACATTCTTTCCTGCATTGTCAAAGATGAGTTGACCATAGAGTGGAGGGTCCATTTCTGGGCTCTCTACTCTGTTCCATTGATCTATGTGTCTGTTTTTGTGCCAGTACCATACTTTCTTGATGATGACAGCTTTGTAATAGAGCTGGATGTCTGGAATTGTGATGCCGCCAGCTTTGCTTTTCTTTTTCAATATTCATCTGGCTATTTGGGGTCTCTTCTGGTTCCATACAAATTTTAGGATTATTTGTTCCATTTCTTTGAAAAAAGTGGATGGTATTTTGATGGGGATTGCATTGAATGTATAGATTGCTCTAGGTGGCATTGACATCTTCACAATGTTTGTTCTTCCAATCCATGAGCATGGAACGTTTTTCCATTTCCTTGTGTCTTCTTCAATTCCTTTCATGAGTATTTTATAGTTTTCTGAGTACAGATCCTTTGCCTATTTGGTTAAATTTATTCCTAGGTATCTTATGGTTTTGGGTGCAGTTGTAAATGGGATCGACTCCTTGATTTGTCTCTCTTCTGTCTTGTTGTTGGTGTATAGGAATGCCACTGATTTCTGTGCATTGATTTTATATCCTGTTACTTTACTGAATTCCTGTATGAGTTCTAGCAGTTTTGGGGTGGAGTCTTTTGGGTTTTCCACATAAAGTATCATATCATCTGCAAAGAGTGAGAGTTTGACTTCCTCTTTGCCGATTTGGATGCCTTTGATTTCTTTTTGTTGTCTGATTGCTGTGGCTAGGACTTCTAATACTATGTTGAATAGCAGTGGTGATAGTGGACATCCCTGCCACGTTCCTGACCTTAGGGGAAAACCTCTCAGCTTTTCCCCATTGAGAATGATATTGGCTGTAGGTTTTTCATAGATGGCTTTTATGATATTGAGGTATGTACCCTCTATCCCTATACTCTGAAGAGTTTTGATCAAGAAAGGATGCTGTACTTTGTCAAATGCTGTTTCTGCATCTATTGAGAGGATCATATGATTCTTGTTCTTTCTTTTGTTAATGTATTGTACCACGTTGATTGATTTGTGGATGTTGAACCAAGCTTGCAGCCCAGGGATAAATCCCACTTGGTCATGGTGAATAATCCCTTTAATGTACTGTTGGATCCTATTGGCTAGTATTTTGGTGAGAATTTTTGCATCCATGTTCATCATGAATATTGGTCTGTAATTCTCCTTTTTGATGGGGTCTTTGTCTGGTTTTGGGATCAAGGTAATGGTGGCCTCATGAAATGAGTTTGGAAGTTTTCCTTCCATTTCTATTTTTTGGAACAGTTTCAGGAGAAAAGGTATTAATTCTTCTTGAAATGTTTGGTAGAATTCCCCTGGGAAGCCATCTGGCCCTGGGCTTTTGTTTGTTGGGAGGTTTTTGATGACTGCTTCAATTTCCTTAGTGGTTATAGGTCTGTTCAGGTTTTCTATTTCTTCCTGGTTCAATTTTGGTAGTTGATACATCTCTAGGAATGCACCCATTTCTTCCAGGTTGTCTAATTTGCTGGCATAGAGTTGCTCATAATATGTTCTTAGAATTGTTTGTATTTCTTTGGTGTTGGTTGTGATCTCTCCTCTTTCATTCATGATTTTGTTGATTTGGGTCATTTCCCTTTTCTTTTTGATAAGTCTGGCCAGGGGTTTATCAATCTTGTTAATTCTTTCAAGGAACCAGCTCCTAGTTTCGTTGATCTGTTCTACTGTTCTTTTGGTTTCTAGTTCATTGGTTTCTGCTCTGATCTTTATTATTTCTCTTCCTCTGCTGGGTTTAGGCTTTATTTGCTGTTTTTTCTCTAGCTCCTTTAGGTGTAGGGTTAGGTTGTGTATTTGAGAGCTTTCTTGTTTCTTGAGAAAGGCTTGTATTGCTATATACTCTCCTCTCAGGACTGCTTTTGCTGCATCCCAAAGGTTTTGAACTGTTGTGTTTTCATTTTCAATTGGTTTCCATGAATTTTTTTAATTTTTCTTTAATTTCCTGGTTGACCCATTCATTCTTTAGTAGGATGGTCTTTAGCCTCCATGTATTTGAGTTCTTTCTGACTTTCCTCTTGTGATTGAGTTCTAGTTTCAAAGCATTGTGGTCTGAAAATATGCAGAGAATGATCCCAAACTTTGGGTACTGGTTGAGACCTGATTTGTGACGTAGGATGTGATCAATTCTGGAGAATGTTCTACGGGCACTAGAGAAGAATGTGTATTCCGTTTCTTTGGGATGGAATATTCTGAATATATATGTGAAGTCCATCTGGTCCAGTGTTTCATTTAAAGTCTTTATTTCGTTGTCGATCTTTTGCTTATATGATCTGTCCTTTTCAGTCAGGGGGGTGTTAAAGTCCCCCACCATTATTGTATTGTTGTCAATGTGTTTCTTCACTTTTGTTATTAATTGCCTTATATATTTGGCTGCTCCCATGTTAGGGGCATAGATATTTACAATTGTTAGATCTTCTTGTTGGATAGACCCTTTAAATAGGATATAGTGTCCTTCTTCATCTCTTATTACAGTCTTTGTTTTAAAATCTAATATTTCTGATATAAGAATTGCCACCCCAGCTTTCTTCTGGTGTCCATTAGCATGGTAAATGGTTTTCCACCCCCTCACTTCAATCTGGGTGTGTCTTTGGGTCGAAAATGAGTCTCTTACAGACAGCATAATGATGGTCTTGTTTTTTAATCCAATCTGATAGCCTGTGTCTTTTGATTGGGGCATTTAGCCCATTTACATTCAGGGTAACTGTTGAAAGGTATGAATTTAGTGCCATTGTATTGCCTGTAAGGTGATTGTTACTGTATATTGTCTGTTTTCCTTTCTGATCTATGCTGCTTTTAGGCTCTCTCTTTGCTTAGAGCACCCCTTTCAAGATTTCTTGTAGGGGTGGTTTCGTGTTTGCACATTCTTTTAGTTTTTGTTTGTCCTGGAAGCTTTTCATCTCTCCTATTTTCAATGAGAGCCTAGCTGGATATAGTATTCTTGGCTGCATATTTTTCTCGTTTAGTGCTCTGAAGATATCATGCCAGTCCTTTCTGGCCTGCCAGGTCTGTGTGGATAGGTCTGTTGCCAATCTAATGTTTCTACCATTGTAGGTTACATATCTCTTCTCCCGAGCTGCTTTCAGGATTTTCTCTTTGTCTCTGAGACTCGTAAGTTTTACTATTAGATGTCAGGGTGTTGACCTATTTTTATTGATTTTGAGAGGGGTTCTCTGTGCCTCCTGGATTTTGATGCCTGTTTCCTTCCCCACATTAGGGAAGTTCTCTGCTCTAATTTGCTCCAATATACCTTCTGCCCCTCTCTCTCTTTCTTCTTCTTCTGGGATCCCAATTATTCTAATGTTGTTTCGTCTTATCGTATCGCTTATCTCTCGAATTCTGCCCTCGTGATCCTGTAGTTGTTTCTCTCTCTTTTTCTCAGCCTCTTTATTTTCCACCATTTGGTCTTCTGTATCGCTGATTCTCTCTTCTGCCTCATTTATCCTAGCAGTTAGTGCCCCCATTTTTAATTGCACCTCATGAATAACCTTTTTGATTTCGACTTGGTTAGATTTTAGTTCTTTTATTTCTCCAGAAAGGGTTTCTCTAATAACTTCCACGCTTTTTTCAAGCCCAGCTAGTATCTTTAAAGTCATGATTCTAAACTCTAGGTCTGGCATCGTACTAATGTCCGTATTGAGTAGGACCAGGGCTGACGGTACTACCTCTTGTTCTTTTTGCTGAGGTGATTTTTTTCTTCTTGTCATTTTGTCCAGAGGAGAATGGATGAATGAGAGAACAAAATGCTAACAGGTTAACAATGTCCCCAGCAAATATACTCTATACAAATCAGAAAAGACCTGAAACCAGGGGAAAAGAAAGGGAAAGAAAGAAAAAAGAGAAAAAAAAGAAAAAGAAACAGATAAAAACAAAAACAGAATGAAACAAAAAAAAAACAGAATATCATTAAATATGATCAGGCTAGTGCATAGATCTGTGCCACACACTAGATTTTGGTCGTATTTTGGTCTGTTAGAAGAAAGTGCTTCCTAAAATTTTAAAGGAAGAAAGACTTATATATGTACAAAATAAGGTTTGCTACAATGAAGGGATGGAAGATGACTGTAATGATGAAAATTATAAAAGATTTTATAAAAGGAATTGATAAGAAGTTGTTTGAAAAAAGAAAGATTAAAAAAAAAAGAAAAGAAAAGAAAGGGAGACAATGTGATCAGGGAGGACACTAGAACAAAGGCATACACTAGTGATTTAGGGTATATTTTGACCTGTTAGAAGAAACTGCATCTCAAAATTTTAAAGAGAGAACAACTTATATATATATATATATATATATATATATATATATATATATATATGCCAAAAATAAGAGTAAATACTGCCTTGGACTGGAGACTTCGTGCCTGCCTCGGAAATGGGTGCGGGGTTGTCAACTCTGCGTTTGGCTCAGGTGGGCAGCCCGTCCACGGAGAGACAGAGGATGTGGGCCTGGCGTCCTCTGGCACCTGAGCCGTTGCTGGCTTGGGCTTCAGGGACAGAACATACTCAGCGTCTTATCCCAGTCTGTGTGTCGCCACCGAAAAGCACTCCCTGTTCTCCATCTGCTCTTCCCCTGACACCACCCCGTCCTGTGGACCGGACCACACGCCTGCCGCCGCCACCAGCCAGGCATCACAACAGCAGCGGCGGAACGGGGCTCCCGAGAGCACCAGGGCGACCCAGCTGCGAGCCAGCAGCACCTCTCCTCCCTGGGGTTTTCGGCACAAGGAGCCCGTGCCCCTCAGCGTCTGTTGGCCCAGTCCCACAGGGGTGACTTGTCATTCCCGCGCCTTCCGTGGGCATGCTCCGCATCCTGACAGCGACCCCCAAATAGTGGAGCGAGTCCAGAATTTCTGCACTTGTCTTCCCATCCCTGAGCTTGAACAACAGCTTGGGTTTCACATTTCACAGCGGCGCTGTCCTTTCCCAAAAAACCCGGCCCAACTCCGTCCCTAGCTTTCACTTCCCGGCAACCACACTTACACAGCTTAAAACGACAAATAGCAAGTTCCTTTTCCAAACATCCTTTGGGAGAGTACGCACGGCCCTACAAACAAGGCTGAGCCACCTTGTGGGTGGGGCACCGTGAAATTGCCGCCTTGGTCTCCGATTCTTGAGGACCTGACCCGGCCGCCTGGCCAGGTACAAATTCCCTGCCCTGGGTGTGGGGCCGGCCCTCTGATTTCCATGCTGGCGGGGACCAGGGCTGAAGAGCACGCCATCACCAGGAGCTCAGGAGGGAAGGCACACGGTTCCCCAGGCTGGTGGCCAGGGCACGGCGTCTTTCCTAGGTGACTCACCCAGACTCCAGGTGGGTCCCATGCTCACCAGGCAGCTGCTGGGCCCAGATGGCCAAGGGAGGAGGCAGGGTCTTCACACGCTCCACTCAGGATAGTTGCCGAAAGCCCCCCTGAGGCCCAGGGCATCCACGTCAGGAGGCTTGGCAGAGGCTCTCTTTCCAAAGGGACTTACCCAGGATTGCAGAAGGACGTGGCCTAACATTAAGATGTTTTATGACTCTGATTAACCAGGAGCAGGGAGCTGGAGAGAGGCGGTGATTAATCATCCCACAGAGGAGCTGGACCCCATCATCCCCATGTGGACAGAGAGACTCGAGCAGCCGGAGGTGTTTGCTGTCGCCCCCCCCACGCCCCGCGCCCCCACGAAGAAGAAGCCCAACTCCAGGCCCCAAGTGAACCCCAGTTCTGCTAGGCGGGTGCTTTGCCTTTCTGAGCGGCCTGCACATTGCAGAGCCCAGTTCCTGCCCTCGGAGGGGGCGCTGCCGAGCACAGACAGACAGACACCTCATGGAGGACAGAGGGGACCTGTGTGGTGGGGGGTGAGACCTGCGTGCTGGGAGCCCAGGGAGCCGAAATCCCCCTAGCGAGGGCTGTCCCCGAGGGGTCCTGGATACCTCCTTTGAGATGGGTGTACGAAGGAATCACAGGAGGACACAGCCCGTGAAGACCAGGGTCTCTGGTGTGGGCCCCACGGGAGGCTCTTTGACAGCCTAGTCCGGAGCAAGTCCCTCTTTCTTTCAGGAAGGGTGTTTTCTCCCTGGTTGGATTTCTCTCTCTGCTGGGCCCAGAAAGCTCAGGGCCAAATTTGGGAGCCAGGGTTTTGAGTTCTCGCATTCCCGTAATGTATACAGAGCATCCTGAGTCCCCCTTGCCCGTCTTCCTGTCTTAGTTCTGTGCCCTGATCCCTCAGGCGTTTGTGTTTCTGCTTTTTGGTTTTAGGGCACGCACCCCTGTGTGCATCTCCCATCCGCTTGGAATAAGGGTAATAACGAGCTCGTCTGTCTGTCCTGCCCAGCTGGGGGTGTCTCCGCTGTGCCCACGCATGAGACTGTCCGTGTCCCCAGAGGAAATCCTCTCTCAAATCCACCCAGAAAGAGACTGGGGGGGTCGGGCCCAGGGCACGCAGTTTTAGAAAGAACCCGTCTGGCCCACAGGAGCTGGTAAAGGAGGTCTTTGTGTACAAGACTCTCCTTAGTCTCTCAAAGGAATGAACTAGAGCTGCATTCATCAATGTGAACAATTCTCCAGAACAGACGACTGAGCCAAAAATCAAGTTGCAGAAGAACATGTACGAGATGATATTATTCAAAACCTTTTTCTGTTTGTTTTGTTTTGTTTTTTTAATTTAAGTGGTGTTCAGCAGTTTGTTTGTTAGATGGCACTCTGGTCACCAAACTGAGGACGTGCAGCTTGTCAGAGGTCAGGACCTGCCTTGAGGGACCCTAGTCCTTCCCATGTTTCCCATGGCTCACCTACATCTGTGGGAATTGACCACTGGGCTCAGGGACACAGATTGTGGTCTTAGCCAAGGCACCAAAGTCAGTGGGTCCGTGTGGGGACACAGGAAAGCCCCCTTTTTGGGGTTCCATCAGGACAGAAGCCGAATCCTTGACCAGGGTTGAGACTTCTTCTGGGCCACCCATGGGAGACAGGAAGCCGTAGCTGGGTGGGGTGAGGGACACCTCACCTCGCGCACAAAGTCTGAGAGGGTGTCCTCTTCAGGCCCATTGTGATGCTGTCATCGGAGAACAAAAGCAGAAAGGAACAAGTGTCCATGAGGATGTGGAGAAACTGGGACCCTTGTGCCTTTGCTGGTGGGAACGTAAATGTGGTGGCCGCTGTGGGAAACAGGAGGGAGTTTCCTCAAAGAATCAAAGCTGGAGCTCCCATAGGAGCCGTGATTCTTTTTTTTTTTTTTACATTTTTTTATTTTGTTATGTGAATCACCATACATTACATCATTAGTTGTTGATGTAGTGTTCCATGGTTCATTTTTTGAGTATAACAGCCAGTGCTCCATGCAGTACGTGCCCTCTTTAATACTCATCACCAGGCTAACCCATCCCCCACCGCCCTCCCCTCTAGAACCCTCAGTTTGTTTCTCAGAGTCCATCGTCTCTCCTGGTTCGTCTCCCCCTCTGATTCCCCCCCCCTTCATTTTTACTTCCTACTATCTTCTTTTTTTTTCTAACATATAATGTATTATTTGTTTCAGAGGTACAGGTCTGTGATTCAACAGTCTTGCACACTTCACAGCACTCACCATAGCACATACCCTCCCCAATGTCTGTCACCCAGCCACCCCATCCCTCCCACCCCCCACCACTCCAGGAGCCCTCAGTTTGTTTCCTGAGATTAAGAATTCCTCATATCAGTGAGGTCATAGGATACATGTTTTTCTCTGATTGACTTATTTCTCTCAGCATAACACCCTCCAGTTCCATCCACGTTGTTGCAAATGGCAAGATCTCATTCCTTTTGATGGCTGCATAATATTCCATTGTGTGTGTGTGTGTGTGTGTGTGTGTGTGTGTGTGTGTGTGTGTGTATATATATTTCACATCTTCTTGATCCATTCATCTGTCGATAGGATCCCGTGATTCTGCTTCTGAGTTCACACTCCAAGGAACTGAAAGTCCGGAATCAAACAGATACCTGCACACCACTGTTCCAGGGGCGTCATTCCCAATAACAGGAAGGGGCAAAGAACCAAAATGTCCATTGATGCACATGTGAGTGAAAGAAATGTGGTCTTAGCCCCACACGGAATCTTATTGTGGCTTAAAAAAGAATGACATCCTGACGTTCTGACCCCTGCTACAGCGTGGATGACCCCTCAAGTCATCACGCTCAGCACAACTGGCCAGGCCCAAAGGACGGACCCTGTGTGATCCCACTTAAATGAGGTGTCTGGAGCAGTCAGGCTCTTAGACACAGAAAGGAGGAGAGAGGGTGCCAGGGGCGGGGGGCAGCGGGGAGAGGAGAGTGTGTGTTTCCTGGGGGCAGAGGTTCAGGCTGGGAGGACGAAACAGTTCTGGCGGTGGATGGTGGGGGTGGCTGCACAACAACGGGAATGTGCTTCATGCCACTGAATTTTGCACTTAAAAACAGGTAGGGGCACCTGGCTGGCCCCATCGGTTAAGCCTCCAACTCTTGGCTTCGGCTCACGTCATGATCTCCGTGTCCTGGGATCCAGCCCGAGCTGGGCTCCAAGCTCAGTGGGGAGTCTGCTTCTCTGCTTCTGTCTCCCTCTCCCTCTGCCCCTCCCCTTACTCCCGCTCGCACACGCTCATTCTCTAAAATAAATAAATGAATCTTAAAAAAAATAGGTAAAATGGTAAATTATATATGTATATTTTATAATAATAAAAAAAATTAAGGCATGCCAAGAAGACTCCGTAATCAAGATAAATATTTGCATGCAATATTATTTTTAAGAACGAAAATTTATGCAGAAAACCCATGATGAGCACAATGGCAACATTTTACACAAAGAGGACTTGCATTTCTGGTTCTCCCTGCTGTGCCCGGGCTCCACAGCGGTGCGCCGGGTACCAAGTTACCCTCTTGGAGAACAACACAAGTGTGATTTCTCCCTTGGGCGCAAGCCTGCATGGCCAGAATGATTTATTCTGGTTTCACATGCCAGTAAATGAGGCTCCTTGGACGAAAGTCATGTGCCCCCAGTCAATCCTGTGCCTTTGGCCTCTGCGAAGCTGCCTCCTCGTGCACACAGCTCTGGGCTCAGGGTGTGAGGAGCCACGATCGATCGGACTCCTCCTGAGAAAGAAGCCTGAGGTCAGAGCCCAAGCTGGAGATTTGCATCCTGGATGTCCTGTTGGGAATTTTATAAGAACTGGGTGAATGCGTGACTTCATCTATTTGTTTGTTTCCATTGTTCCATCCGTGATGCGATTCTTCCGGCTCTGTAATCTGGGTAATAAACCCTAATTATTAAAGTTTCCCTGACAGTGCTGTACTCCCTGGCTCCCGGGAACCCGAACCGGAGAGGGACCTTGGCATGGGGTCTTCGTCCTCCCGGGAAGGGCCTGGGGCACCAGCTGCATCTTGCTCAAGGTCAACGCCTTCAGGCTGGGACCTTGTCTGTCGTGTTCTTAGCAGTAACCAAATCGGCCTGGTGCCTGGCACACACAGATGGCCCTTCATAAGTCATTCCCGAGTGAGCAAGTGAGTGAATGAAAGATAAAAGTCTAACCAGCATATCACCCTTTACGAAGTACACACGGTCTTTTTGGCAGCTGTCCCTGAAACTTGTACCTGCGGGAATTGTCAGAGGAGAATTTGCTGCTGGAAATGAGAAAGCATACAGATTTTGTGAGGCTTCAAAAACTGTATTAAATATCTGTATTTCTACTGTTCAGTTGAGGTGGACAACAGTAAAATACATACTCTTTAACCCCGAAAGGGGTGAAAATATACCTTGTTACCAAATCCTTAGAAGCTGTGTTTGCATTTGCTGTGTCCATAAGTGCACAGTCCATTGAGTTATCAGAAACCTGCTCAGGAGACAAATGAGGGTGTGTGTGTGTGTGTATGTGTGTGTGTGCGCGCGCACCTGTGGTGTGAGGGTGTTGACGTATTTTGAAGCTGAAGAGTTTCCTTCTTTGCAGAGCTGTTGCTGTGCCTGAGCATAGTGGTTCCTCCATGGCTGGCCTCCCCAAGAGGCATCCCAAGTCTATGGTTCATTGGGTTCCTCTGAAATGGGCATTGTTCCAGGGACAAGATTGCCCGTGAGGACAGGAGCCCTGGACAGGGTAAGTGGGAACAGTACAGGTGCACAGGGTGTGCATCCATTCTGCCTCCTGCCCCCACCCTCCCAGCGTTGAGTTTCTGGGCTCCAGAAAGCTAACTGCACAACCTTGCCTTGGTCACCAGACTAGGCTGTTTTGTGCCCCGGGGCTTTGCCTGTGATGGGCCTTTTACCAGAAATGCCCTTGCCCCCCGACTGCCCCCACTCCGATTCCATCATCATCTAAGGATCCTGGCTACTCCCCATCTGTTCCCAGCATAGACGGCACATGGGGGCCGAGCAGGGTCTCAGCTCCACGACCTGAGGAATCCGAATCTTCTGTGACAAGGTCTTCAAGTGATTCATATGCGCTTTCACTCTTTCTCTTTGTCTCTTTTTAAAATTTCTCTTTTGAAATTTGTCGTGGTTCCCACTGGAAGCCGCGTCGGCTCCATCAGGCAGGACATGCACCCCCTTGGAAATCCCCCCCTGCACTCCAGCCCCTCCCGAAGCTGCCCCCGGGGTCCCTGTTGTGGGAGCAGCTGGGAGGTGAGACCACCTGCTCAGGAGGGCCATCGGGGACGGTGGAAACCTGGCGGGAGCCCAGATGGACAGGCCTGCTCCACACCGCACCCCTCAGAAAGCGGGCTCCCCACTGCGTGCAGTGGGTCCATGCCTTGCTGAGTCTCCTCAGGGCCCCACGCAGAGATTTTTCTAAGGGTTCCTTGAGGACGCCCAGACAACATACAGCGATCTTAGAGAAGGTGGGAGTCTTTCTTCCTGCCTCTCCTCTGACCCCCCCAACTGCCCAAACACAGCCCCGATCTGTCCTCCCCCTCCATCTCCACGATGACCACCCCAGTGCCAGCCCCCAGTGCTCCCTGCAGACCCTGTAAGCCCCCTCCCAGAATCCAGCCACGTCTCCCCCTCCCCTCGTTCCCTTGTCCCCAAAGCCACGCAGATCTGTGCAGAACACACATCACACCCGTGCCCAGCCACCACCCCTGTCTCCAGGTCTACACCTGCCCCGGTGTCTCTACCCTGCACGAAGGAGAGCTCTGGGCAGGGCCTCTGCTGCCTGCCCCCTTCCCTGTCACCTGTGCCCTGTTTCCCCAGCCCCGGCAGCACAGCCCTGCCTCGGCCTTTATACTCCTGTGCTCCCTGCCTGGAACATTCTGCCCCCCTGCCCTCCCAGCCTACCTCCCGTGACCTTCATCTCAGCCTGAACGTCCCCTCTGGGTTTGGCCCCTGACTCCGGTAGCCGTCACCCTATTCGAATTCTCCGCAGAGCAGAGATTGTTATTGATTGTCCCCTTGCTCTGGATTCCCTGGCCTTGCCCCTCGCTAGGACGGAAGCCCTGGGGGTCCTCGGGCCTCGCCCCTCGTGGCAGGACAGCGCCAGAGACATCGTAGAAGCTGCAGAGATTCTCACTACATATGTGGGTGCGAATGCAGGCAGTAACACACACAGGCACACTTTGGATCAAATAGAGTTGTGTGTGTGGGTCCGTCTCCAAATTGCTTCTGGACCCTTTTCTGCCTGCCCTGTGCCCGAGGCGGACTCTCCTGTCTGCTCTCCAGGCCCTCTGGGGGCTGCCCTGCACCAGCAGTCCATGGGGGCCTGGAGGGCAGAGGGGGGCACTTTGCCCCATTCCCGGGACTGCCCCCCACTGGGCTCAGCAGATGCCACCTCCCTGGCCTCCCTGCAGGCCCAGGGGTGGGACCGCCTCCCCCTGTGGATGGAGGCTGGGAGCCCCCTCCTTGGTCCTGCCCTTCTCCCTGCTGCAGCTGGGGACTGTCCCCTGGCCTCCTCCTCCGCCGCACCCCATGTGGGAGAAGCGCTCCTGCCTGGGATCTTCCCTGGTCCATCGGGACACTCTGCTCTCTGTGCAGAACATCAAGGAGCCTTTCCTCTCTTTACACATTGCACACACACGTTTTTTTCCTTTCAGTAATTTATTTATCTACAAGCAATTAATGAAATTTTCAACTCTAGTGTTACATCTTCAGGTACTCACAAAGCAACTACAATAGTCTGGATTCTGCATCCTGGGGTGTGCGCGTGGGCCCACGCCCACGTGAATGGGAGTGTACGCTTGTCATCGGGAGAAAACTTTGTATTTTGACTGCTTAAAACTCATAAATGTTAAACAATAAATAGTATCTTAAACAAAACATAAAGATTAAGAAAAAACATCACAGAACAAGGAAGAAATGGTTGCAGATTCTTAAGCTTTGCTATCTATAAATTTAAGATTAAACTAATCCCATGAATTTAGGACTAAAATAAGAATTAAGGACTAAAATATGAGTGGAGGGCTAAAATTTGAATTTAGGACTAAAATTTCTATTCAGGACTAAAATCTGACTTCAGGACTAAAATATGAGTTAGGACTAAAATTTAACTTAGGACTACACTAACTATTTTATACAGTTTGAGTGGGATGCTGTTTTGTTTAAGTTTTTTTCTCTCTCTCTTTTTAAGGCATTCACATTTTATTCACATAAATACTGAGTCATTTCTGCGGAACTGTAACCCTAGTCCTAGAGCGCGCGAATGGTCTTGTTGAAAGTCTCTATCCATGACCACGATAGAGGATGTCCTCAGGCCCAGTGGCATTAATTTAAATCCGAACACCATACCTAGAGCCTAGAGTTCTAAGGCGTCCGGCGGGAAGCTGTGTAGTCACGACAATGTGAACGAAGCTCTATGTGCACAGTCCGCGATGGGGTCACACGGCTCTCCCGCGGAGAGTCACTGTGGCGTCAGTTCCGAAATAGTAGCCGTTTCACCGGAGAGAGAGCCGTCAGACCTTCTTCACGGAGCTACGTGCAGATGCTGAGCCGGGCTGTGGCGGCTCAGAGCCCAGCTGCCCTGAGCCCAGTCAGCCCTGCAGGCGACCCGGGGCCCGGGGCCCTCACGGTGGGCCTTCCCTCCCCCCTGGGGGCCCGATGACCCCAGGGAACCCCGGCCCTTCCCGGCCTGCGGGGGCTGTGGGCGGAGCAGCCGGACCCGGAGGGTCCCTCGGGACCGGCCGGCAGCTGGACTCCGCACCGGCTAGCATCCGCCTCAAGCGATCATTCTCTTTCCTTAGCTCCTGGATCTCTCTCTCTCTGGACGCAACTTCCACCCAGCTTTTTGTGGCTCTGTCCTGATGGAAGAGGACCACCCTGCGATAGTAGGAGGTGGTTCTCTCCAGCTCCTTGCCCAGGTCTTGGGCCATCTTCTTGTAGAGGTTGCGCATCCGGCACGTGAAGTTCATTTCTCTGTACACGTCGGCCAGTTTCTTCTTCACTTCCAAGCACTGAGCTTCCGCCTGAAACACTTTTCTGTGAAGTTGCAGGATGGATCGGTCCTCTTCATCCAGGGGGTTCTGAAGTTTCAGCCTCAGCTGCTGAATCTCCCTGTCCAGCTGGGAAGCTTCCTTCTGCAAATGGGCCTCCTGGGTTTGCAGGCTGTGGATTTGTCGTGTCAGCCCCGCGGTTTCTCGCCTTTCTGCCCGCAGTTGTCTGGCTCCGTCTTGCTGTTCCCCTTCGGGACTCGGAGGGGACCCGGGGCAGCCAGCACCCTCAGGGACGCCCTTCAGATCCACGGGTGCCCGATGGGCGGGCCCATCGCCATTCCCTGCTCCCCTCTTTGGCTGGACTCCCCAGGTCCCGGCACCGGCGTGATCTGCAGGGAGGTCAGGCGGGGGGACGGCCTGCCGCCCGCGTCCGGCCCTCCACGGGGACCGGCTGGCTTGATCTTTTGGGACCGGCTCCATGCGTGCCTTCGGCGGCCCTAGCCTTTCTTCTCCCTCCTTCTCCTGCTCTTTCTGCCTCCATCTCGAAACTTCTTGGTTGAGCAGTTCTGGTCCTGCTGGAAAAGGAGTGTTTTCACGCCAATCCTTCCTTCTTTTCCTCAGAAGTTGCTCTCCATCCTTCTCTGATGTTTGGAGGATGGGTTTTTCCCCGGTGACCTGGGGAAGATCGAGAGGCTGGCTCTTCGGTGCCTTCTTCGGAAAGTTGACAGTGTCCCAAAGCACCAACCTGCTCAGGTGTGTGCTCATTGCTGACAAGCACAGGGCTTCTCTCGGGGGAGCACTGCTCACCACCCCGGGTGGCCTGAGGGCAGCCTCGGCTTGTGTGGTTGGGCCACTCTCCTCACAGCCTCCTCCACACACTTCGTGGCGGGCAGAGTCCCTGTGCCCCAAAGCCTTTGCGCTTCTTCGGGTGAGTCGTCTCTTCACTAGGAAAACCAGCAGCACAGTCCATACCAGCACTGCCCAGGACAACACGGGGAGACTTCCAGAAATCACCAGCAGTGCCCCCCACAGGTGCTCCATCACCAGCTGCCAAAGGGATCCGGAGGCCGCCGGGGGGCCCTCCATGGCTGCATCGGGCTCCACAGCTCTGCCTCCGAGTGCCAGTGTCCTGTGGCCACAACTGACCACTCAGATCCCTGTGGAGAGTTCCAGCTGTGAGGTCAACCGGTGCCCGGCAACCAGGGCAGAGTAGGTGGGCCGGGGGAGGGGAGGCCAGCCAGGGAGGGCAGCCAGGTTCTTTTTAAATTTTTTTTATTTTAATTCAATTAGCAAACACATGTAGTACCTCATTAGTTTCAGATGTAGAGTTCAGCGATCCTCAGTTGCATATAACACCCAGTGCTCATCATATCATTTGCCCTCCTTAATGCCCGTCTCGCATTTATCTAACCCCCAACCCCACTTCTCCTCCAGGATCCCTCAGGTTGTTTCCTATAGTTAAGCATCTCTTGGTTTGTCTCCCCCTCTGATTTCTTTCCTTTCAGTTTTCCCTCCCTTTTATGATCTTCTGCACCGTTTCTTATATTCCACATATGTGTGAAACCGTATGGTAATTGTCTTTCTCTGACTGACTTATTTCATTCAGTGTAATACCCTCTAGTTCCATCCACATTGATGTAAATGGTATTGATAATTTATTTAAATTTCATTTTGAAACTCTTTGTCACTGGTATACAGAAATACCAGTGACATGTATCTCTATATTTACACTACATATAGAAATATATCCAAAGAAGACATAGGAATGGCTAACAGACACATGAAAATGTGTTCATCATCATTAGCCATCAGGGAAATTCAAGTCAAAACCACATTGAGATACCAACTTACACAAGTTAGAATGGCAAGAATTGACAAGGCAAGAAACAACAAATGTTGGAGAGGTTGTGGAGAAAGGGGAACCCTCTTACACTGTTGGTGGGAATGCAAGTTGGTACAGCCACTTTGGAAAACAGTGTGGAGGTGCCTCAAAAAGTTAAAAATAGAGCTACCCTATGACCCAGCAATTGCACTTCTGGGCATTTACCCCAAAGACACAGATGTAGTGAAAAGAAGGGCCATATGCACCCCAATGTTCATAGCAGCAATGTCCGCAATAGCCAACCTGTGGAAAGAGCAGAGATGCCCTTCAACAGATGAATGGATAAAGAAGATGTGGTCCATATATACAATGGAATATTACTCAGCCATCAGAAAGGATGAATACCCACCATTTGCATCAACATGGATGGAACTGGAAGGGATTATGCTAAGTGAAATAAACCAAGCAGAGAAAGACAATTATCATATGGTTTCACTTATTTGTGGAACATAAGGAACAGCATGGAGGATAGTAGGAGAAGGAAGGGAAAAATGAAGGGGGGGAATCAGAGGGAGAGACGAACCATGAGAGACGATGGACTCTGAGAAACAAACCGAGGGTTTTAGAGGGGAGGGGGTGAGGGGATGGGTTGGCCCGGTGATGGGTATGAAGGAGGGCACGTACTGCATGGAGCACTGGGTGTTATACGCAAACAATGAATCATGGAACACTACGTCAAAAACTAATGATGTACTGTATGGTGACTAACATAACATAATTAAAAAAATAAATAAATAAAAGCACACAGACACAAAAAAATACATATACACTCACATATATATTTCTAATAAATTTTTAAAGTATTACTAATTCTATTAAATTGTTTATAGATTTATTTGGATTTTTACTTGTATTATTTTATTATCTGTGATTAATGAGGGTTTTGTTTCTTACTGTACCTTAAAGTTTCATTTCTTTCTATTGCTTTGATATAATGTATCATATCCCATTGCTGAATAGAAATTGTGATGGAAATTGCTAAACAGAAATTGTGTGTACTTTTTTTTTTTTTCTGGATCCCAAAGCAAGGTTTTCAATGATGTGACATTAAGGTTTCATAGATACAGTTATCAGAAAAAAAGATGCTTCTTTTCCTAACTTGCTGTAAGTTTTTTGTTAAATGACCTGGTATTACATTCATTGATTTTTTTTTCTGCATCTGCAGAGATGGCGTACTTTTTAAACTATTAATGTGATTGATTATATTAGTTGATATTCTATTGTTAAACCAAACTGTCATTCCTCAAATAAACCAATTTGTTCATGATGTGTTAAAAAAAGTTACCAAGATTTCCATTGTTGAATAACATTCCCGTCTGTAGATTAGGGCTTCTCAAATTTGTGTGTGCCTACAAACCCTCTGGATCTTATTAACACAGACTTGCTAACTCACTAGTTTTGGTCTGGTACCTCAGATTCTGCATTTGATTGTGATGCTGGTCCATGGACCACACTTTGAGAAACAAGACGATAAACACTACATAATTAATGTAAACAATCATTTACTGATAGATACGTCAATTAAATTTTTTTTTTTACTTTTTAAAATAATTCTCTGATGAGCCTTGAGCCTTGAATTTAAACATTTTCCTAATTTCCTGGATATTGAATTGGTAGGTCAAAGACTCTTAAAACTTATTGCTAAATGCTTCTGATAAAGGATGTGTACATTGTGGTCCCACCCTCAATATTAATATCTCCTCTACCTGGCAACTGAAGAGCTTCTAGAAACTGACTATAAATCCTTCTGTTTGTAAGTCCCCATGATATTAGTTTTCTACTGATGCATAACAAATGATCACGAACTTATCAGTTTAAAACAACATCCATTTATTAGCTTGCACTCTGTAGGTCAGAGTTCAGTACACTGTAGCTAGATTTTCTGTTCAGAGTCTCACAAGGTCAAAATCAAGGTATTGGCAGGACTGGGCTCCTAACTGGAGGATCTGGACAGGAATTTGCTTTCAAGCTCCTTCAGGTTGCTGTCAGACTTGAGTTCTTGGGACTGTGGGGCTGGGGTCACCATTTTGCTGCTCGTTGACAGATGGGGACTGTTCTTAACTCCTGTAGGCTACCTGCATTCCTTCTCAGTCAGTCCCCCCTCCATCTTCAGAAGAGGCATGATTACTGAGCTCTTCCAACTTCTACTACCAGCTGGAGAACACTCACTGCTTTAAGGGCTTGTGGGGTTACACTGGGCCACCCCTAGGTAATCCAGGGTGATCATCCAATTTTAAGCTCCACTGTGCCTGGTAATATGACATGATGTTATGACGTGATCATCTCATCATATTCACAGATTCTGGGGAGGAGGAGAAGACATCTTCGGGGGACCCATTTAGAAAGTCTGCCTACTATTCCATCCAAAGTAAAATGTGTTATTTACTCCTCACTTTCTCTGTTTTAAACCAGTTCTAATTCCTCAGTCATAACCTTATGCCTCTGCATTCTAACATTTTCGACCCTGTTTTTGCTTTTGTATTTATCTGACATGTCAGAGTTCATGATGTTCTTAAGGCACCAAGAATAAGAAGGGAAACCCAGCAAACAGATTACAAATTAAGAATTGCTTTGATAACCAGGACTGTTACTGCTCTGAACATTTGTTAAAAAAGTCTTTCAGGGTGAGCAAATAGATGAGCTTTTGCTTTGAGGTTTAAATTTTTCTACTTTATTCATTCATTCATTCATTCATTTATTTATTTATTTATTTATTTATTTATTTATTTATTTATTTATTATTGTTATGTTAATCACCATACATTACACCATCAGTTTTTGATGTAGTGCTACATGATTCATTGTTTGTGCATAACACCCAGTGCACCATGCAGAATGTGCCCTCTTTAATACCCATCACCAGGCTAACCCATCCCTCCACCCCCTCTCCTTTAGAACCCTCAGTTTGTTTTTCAGAGTCCATCGTCTCTCATGGTTCGCCCTCCGACTTACTCCCCTTCATTCTTCCCCTCCTGCTATCTTCTTCTTCTTTTTTTTTCTTAACATATAGTGTATTATTTGTTTCAGAAGTACAGATTTGTGATTCAACAGTCTTGCACAATTCACAGCGCTCACCATAGCACATACCCTCCCCAATGTCTATCACCCAGCCACCCCATCCCTCCCACCCCCCACCACTCCAGCAACCCTCAGTTTGTTTCCTGAGATTAGGAATTCCTCATATCAGTGAGGTCATATGATACATGTCTTTCTCTGATTGACTTATTTCACTCAGCATAACACCCTCCAGTTCCATCCACGTCGTTGCAAATGGCAAGATCTCATTCCTTTTGATGGCTGCATAATATTCCATTGTGTATATATACCACTTCTTCTTTATCCATTCATCTGTCGATGGACATCTTGGCTCTTTCCACAGTTTGGCTAGTGTGGACATTGCTGCTATCAACATTGGGGTGCACGTACCCCTTCGGATCCCTACATTTGTATCTTTGGGGTAAATACCCAGTAGTGCAATTGCTGGATCGTATGGTAGCTCTATTTTCAACTGTTTGAGGAACCTCCATACTGTTTTCCAGAGGGGTTGCACCAGCTTGCATTCCCACCAACAGTGTAGGAGGGTTCCCCTTTCTCCACATCCCCGCCAACATCTGTCATTTCCTGACTTGTTAATTTTAGCCATTCTGACGGGTGTGAGGTGGTATCTCATTGAGGTTTTGATTTGGATTTCCCTGATGCCAAGCGATGTTGAGCACTTTTTCATGTGTCTGTTGGCCATTTGGGTGTCTTCTTTAGAAAAATGTCTGTTCATGTCTTCTGCCCATTTGTTGATTGGATTATTTGTTCTTTGGGTGTTGAGTTTGAAAAGTTCTTTATAGATTTTGGATACTAGCCCTTTATCTGATATGTCATTTGCAAATATCTTCTCCCATTCTGTCGGTTGTCTTTTGGTTTCGTAGACTGTTTCTTTTGCTGTGCAAAAGCTTTTTATCTTGATGAAATCCCAATAGTTCATTTTTGCCCTTGCTTCTCTTGCCTTTGGCGATGTTTCTAGGAAGAAGTTGCTGCGGCTGAGGTCGAAGAGGTTGCTGCCTGTGTTCTCCTTTAGGATTTTGATGGACTCCTGTCTCACGTTTAGGTCTTTCAACCATTTGGAGTTGATTTTTGTGAGTGGTGTAAGGAAATGGTCCAGTTTCATTCTTCTGCATGTGGCTGTCCAATTTTCCCAACACCATTTGTTGAAGAGACTGTCTTTTGTCCATTGGACATTCTTTCCTGCTTTGTCAAAGATGAGTTGACCATAGAGTGGAGGGTCCATTTCTGGGCTCTCTATTCTGTTCCATTGATCTATGTGTCTGTTTTTGTGCCAGTACCATACTGGCTTGATGATGACAGCTTTGTAATAGGGCTGGAAGTCCAGAATTGTGATGCCACCAGCTTTGCTTTTCTTTTTCAAGATTCCTCTGGCTATTCGGGGTCTCTTCTGGTTCCATACAAATTTTAGGATTATTTGTTCCATTTCTTTGAAAAAAGTGGATTGTATTTTGATGGGGATCGCATTGAATGTGTAGATTGCTCTAGGTAGCATTGACATCTTCACAATGTTTGTTTTTCCATTTCTTTTTGCCTTCTTCAATTTCTTTCATGAGTATTTTATAGTTTTCTGAATACAGATCCTTTGCCTCTTTGGTTAAATTTATTCCTAGGTATCTTATGATTTTGGGTGCAATTGTAAATGGGATCGACTCCTTGATTTGTATCTCTTCTGTCTTGTTGTTGGTGTATAGGAATGCCACTGATTTCTGTGCATTGATTTTGTATGCTGCTACGTGACTGAATTCCTGCATGAGTTCTAGCAGTTTTGGGGTGGAGTCTTTTGGGTTTTCCACATACAGTATCATATCATCTGCAAAGAGTGAGAGTTTGAGCTATGGTGAGCACTGTGAATTGTGCAAGACTGTTGAATCACAGATCTGTACTTCTGAAACAAATAATGCAACGTATGTTAAGAAAAAAGAAAAAGAAGAAGATAGCAGAAGGGGAAGAATGAAGGGGAGTAAGTCAGAGGGGGAGACGAACCATGAGAGACGATGGACTCTGAAAAACAAACTGAGGATTCTAGAGGGGAGGAGGGTGGGGGGATGAGTTAGTCTGGTGATGGGTATTAAAGAGGGCATATTCTGCGTGGAGCACTGGGTGTTATGCACAAACAATGAATCATGGAACACTATATCAAGAACTAATGATGTAATGTATGGTGATTAACATAACAATAAAAAAGAGTGAGAGTTTGACTTCCTCCTTGCCGATTAGGATGCCTTTGGTTTCTTTTTGTTGTCTGATTGCTGTGGCTAATCTTCTAATACTATGTTGAATAGCAGTGGTGATAGTGGACATCCCTGCCACGTTCCTGACCTTAGGGGAAAACCTCTCAGCTTTTCCCCATTGAGAATGATATTCACTGTAGGTTTTTCATAGATGGCTTTTATGATATTGAGGTATGTACCCTCTATCCCTATACTCTGAAGAGTTTTGATCAAGAAAGGATGCTGTACTTTGTCAAATGCTGTTTCTGCATCTATTGAGAAGACCATATGATTCTTGTTCTTTATTTTGTTAATGTATTGTATCACGTTGATTGATTTGGGGATGTTGAACCAAGCTTGCAGCCCAGGGATAAATCCCACTTGGTCATGGTGAATAATCCTTTTAATGTACTGTTGGATCCTATTGGCTAGTATTTTGGTGAGAATTTTTGCATCCATGTTCATCAAGAATATTGGTCTGTAATTCTCCCTTTTGATGGGGTCTTTGTCTGGTTTTGGGATCAAGGTAATGGTGGCCTCATAAAATGAGTTTGGAAGTTTTCCTTCCATTTCTATTTTTTGGAACAGTTTCAGGAGAATAGGTATTAATTCTTCTTGAAATGTTTGGTAGAATTCCCCTGGGAAGCCATCTGGCCCTGGGCTTTTGTTTCTTGGGAGATTTTTGATGACTACTTCAATTTCTTAAGCGTTTATAAGTCTGTACTTCCTGGTTCATTTTGGTAGTTCATACATCTCTAGGAATGCACCCATTTCTTCCAGGTTATCTAATTTGCTGGCATAGAGTTGCTCATAATTTGTTCTTAGAATTGTTTGTAATTTCTTTGGTGTTGGTTGTGATCTCTCCTCCTTCATTCATGATTTTGTTGATTTGGGTCATTTCTCTTTTCTTTTGATAAGTCTGGCCAGGGGGTTATCAATCTTGTTAATTCTTTCAAGGAACCAGCTCCCAGTTTCGTTGATCTGTTCTACTGTTCTTTTGGTTTCTATTTCATTGATTTCTGCTCTGATCTTTATTATTTCTCTTCTCCTGCTGGGTTTAGGCTTTATTTGCTGTTTTTTCTCTAGCTCCTTTAGGTGTAGGGTTAGGTTGTGTATTTGAGACCTTTGTTGTTTCTTGAGAAAGGCTTGTATTGCTATATACTCTCCTCTCAGGACTGCCTTTGCTGCAGCTCAAAGATTTTGAACTGTTGTGTTTTCATTTTCATTGGTTTCCATGAATTTTTTTAATTCTTCTTTAATTTCCTGGTTGACCCATTCATTCTTTAGTAGGATGCTCTTTAGCCTCCATGTATTTGAGTTCTTTCTGACTTTCCTCTTGTGATTGAGTTCTAGTTTCAAAGCATTGTGATCTGAAAATATGCAGGGAATGATCCCAATCTTTTGGTACCGGTTGAGACCTGATTTGTGACCTAGGATGCATCAATTCTGGAGAATGTTCTACGGGCACTAGAGAAGAATGTGTATTCCGTTGCTTTGGGATGGAATGTTCTAAATATGTCTGTGAAGTCCATTTGGTCCAGTGTTTCATTTAAAGTCTTTATTTCCTTGTTGATCTTTTGCTTAGATGATCTGTCCATTTCAGTCAGGGGTGTGTTAAAGTCCCCCACTATTATTGTATTGTTGTCAATGTGTTTCTTTGCTTTTGTTATTAATTGCCTTATATAATTGGCTGCCCCCGTTTTAGGGGCATAGATATTTACAATTGTTAGATCTTCTTGTTGGATAGATCCTTTAAGTAGGATATAGTGTCCTTCTTCATCTCTTATTACAGTCTTTGTTTTAAAATCTAATTTGTCTGATATAAGAATTGCCACCTCAGCTTTCTTTTCATGTCCATTAGCATGGTAAATGGTTTTCCACCCCCTCACTTTCAATCTGGGGGTGTATTTGGGTTGTAAATGAGTCTCTTGCAGACAGCATATTGATGGGTCTTATTTTTTAATCCAATCTGATAGCCTGTGTCTTTTGATTGGGGCATTGAGCCCATTTACATTCAGGGTAACTATTGAAAGATATGAATTTAGTGCCATTGTATTGCCTGTAAGGTGACTGTTACTGTATATTGTCTGTGTTTCTTTCTGATCTATGCTGCTTTTAAGCTCTCTCTTTGCTTAGAAGACCCCTTTCAAGATTTCTTGTAGGGCTGGTTTTGTGTTTGCAATTTCATTTAGTTTTTGTTTGTCCTGGAAGCTTTTCATCTCTCCTTCTATTTTCAATGAGAGCCTAGCTGGATATAGTATTCTTGGCTGCATATTTTTCTCGTTTAGTGCTCTGAAGATATCTTGCCAGTCCTTTCTGGCCTGCCAGGTCTGTGTGGATAGGTCTGTTGCCAATCTAATGTTTCTACCATTGTAGGTTACATATCTCTTCTCCCGAGCTGCTTTCAGGATTTTCTCTTTGTCTCTGAGACTCGTAAGTTTTACTATTAGATGTCAGGGTGTTGACCTATTTTTATTGATTTTGAGAGGGGTTCTCTGTGCCTCCTGGATTTTGATGCCTGTTTCCTTCCCCACATTAGGGAAGTTCTCTGCTCTAATTTGCTCCAATATACCTTCTGCCCCTCTCTCTCTTTCTTCTTCTTCTGGGATCCCAATTATTCTAATGTTGTTTCGTCTTATCGTATCGCTTATCTCTCGAATTCTGCCCTTGTGATCCTGTAGTTGTTTCTCTCTCTTTTTCTCATCCTCTTTATTTTCCACCATTCGGTCTTCTATATCGCTGATTCTCTCTTCTGCCTCATTTATCCTAGCAGTTAGCGCCCCCATTTTTGATTGCACCTCATGAATAGCCTTTTTGATTTCGACTTGGTTAGATTTTAGTTCTTTTATTTCTCCAGAAAGGGTTTCTCTAATAACTTCCTATGCTTTTTTCAAGCCCAGCTAGTATCTTTAAAGTCATGATCCTAAACTCTAGGTCCGACATCGTACTAATGTCCATATTGGGTAGGTCCAGGGCTGACGGTACTACCTCTTGTTCTTTTTGCTGAGGTAATTTCTTTCATCTTGTCATTTTGTCCAGAGGAGAATGGATGAATGAGAGAACAAAATGCTAACGGGTTACAACGTCCCCAGAAAATATACTCTATACAAATCAGAAAAGACCTGAAACCAGAGGAAAAGAATGGGAAAGAAAGGAAAAAAGAGGGAAAAAAAAGAAAAACAAAAAGATAAAAACAAAAACAGCACAAAATAATAAAAAACAGAACATGATCAAATATGATCAGGCTAGTGCATAGATCAGTGCCACACACTAGATTTTTGGGCGTATTTTGGTCTGTTAGAAGAACTGCCTCCTAAAATTTTAAAGGAAGTAAGACTCATATATGTATAAAATATCGGTTGCTACAATGAAGGGATGGAAGATGACTGTAAAGATGAAAATTATAAAAGATTTTATAAAAGGAATTGATAAGATAAGTTGTTTGAAAAAAGAAAGAAGAAGATTTAAAAAAAAGAAAAGAAAAAAATAGGGAGAGAATGTGATCAGGCAGGTGGCTAGAACAAAGCCATACACTAGTGCTTTAGGGTGTATTTTGATCTGTTAGAAGAAACTGTATCTCAAAATTTTAAAGAGAGAACAACTTATATATATATGCCAAAAATAAGGGTAACTACTATGAAGGGATAGAACATGACTCTAACAATGAAAAATAAAAAAAAAATTTAAAAAAGGGATTGATAAGATGTTGGTTGAAAAAGGGAAAAAGAAAAATAAAAAAAAAAACAGTTAAAAAATTAACTTTGAAAAACTAATGAATTGTGGTAAAAAAGCCATGAATTCTATGTGGAGTATTCCCCTAGCACTGGAGTTCTCCCATTCTCCTTGATGGGTAAACTTGGTCTTGGCTTGCTGGGTGTTCGTGCTCATCCTCTGGGGGAGGGGCCTGTTGCCATGGTTCCCAAATGTCTTTGCTGGAGGCGGAATTGCCCAGCCCTGGTTGGCCCGGGCCAAGCAAGCTGCTCGGGTTTGCTCTCAGGAGCTTTTGTTCCCTGTAAGCTCTCGGTACAGCTTTGGAGGACCAGGGTGAAAATGGTGGCCTCCCACTCTCCGCCCTGGAGGAGCCGAGAACTCGGGGCCCCGCTCCTCAGTGCGTCCCCAGAGAAAAGCAGTCACTCCCGTCTCCCCGGTCTCCGGCCGCACTCCGCGCTCACCCGGCCTGTGACCGAGCGTTTCTATCTCTGGCACCCGACCCCGTGTGGAGTCTCCAAACCCAGCAGATCCCTGCGGTGCGCTCCCGCGCCGCTCCTCCCAGGGGAGGAAGGGGAGTCTCCCCCGGTCTGCCACTTGTTGGGTCCCTGCTGGAGGAGCAGTGGCCCGACTGGGCCGCGGATCACAGTTTATGGCAACCCCGAGCTGAGAGCCCGCGCCTCGGCTCCGTCTCTGCAGCTGGCTTCCCCGCTCCCATACCTGGGAGCTCTGCCGCACTCAGGCACCCCTGGTCTTTCTGTGACCCTGAGGGTCCTGAGACCACAATGTCCTACGAGGTTTCCACCCCCCGCTTAGCCACTGGAGTGACCAGCAGAGCCGACTTCTAAAAGTTCCGATTTTGTGCTCCGCGGCTCCATCACTTGCCAGAAGCGGCCGACGGAGGCCCCCTCCCCCGCCGTCTATCCTCCCGAATATCGCCTCGGATTCACTTCTCCGCACGTCCTACCTTCCAGAAAGTGGTCGCTTTTCTGTTCAGAGAGTTGTTGCTATTCTTTTCTTTGATCTCCTGTTGAGTTGGTAGGTGTTCAGAACGGTTTGATCCCCATTCAGCTGAATTCCTGAGACCAGACGAAATCCAAGTCTCCTACTCCTCTGCCATCTTGCTCCGCCCCCCTCTACCTAATTTTGAAGGTTCATTAAATTGAAACTGTATGCATTGGATGGAAGACCATTTCCCCAGCATGCCCAGGATCTGCTCTGTTCCAGGCAAAGAACATTTCCAGATTTTTGATAACTAAATCCAGAACAGTGAACTTATTGATGTAATTACCCCCAAAATCATCTTAGCACCCAAGGAAACATTGTCTGTCTGGGTTCTGGCCATGCTGTCTTTATCATGAGATGAACCTGTCTCAACCAACTGGAGGCTGCCTCACCACATGCTACACACTGTAGAAAAATGTTCTTCATCATTTATAAAGCTTCTTCTAAGTGTAAGAGCATAAAAAATATTTTTGAAGTAATTCTATCGGTCAATGCATCTGTTTTGGCTCCTAGGAGGGGAGAAGCTTCTCAGTAAAGGGGTGTCTATTTTACCATAACATCACCAAGTCAGAATTATTATTGAAAGAAACTTAGTTTGGTAGATAAAAAATGGTATTTCAATTTGAGTGAGGCAGAAAACATTTTAGGCTAGTTATTCATTTATGTTTCCAGTTCTGATCTTGTTCTTTGATTTTCACTGAGTAGTAACCACTTCATGGATTCTTTTATCTGTTTTATTTCTGATATACATCTTATCCTTAACATTTTGTTTATTTTTGGACATATGGACAATTCAAACTCCTATGAGATAATTTTTTTTCTAATTTGACTTCTCTCATCATTTTTTAAAGATTTATTTATTTTATTTGAGAGAGAGAGAGAGAGCGAGTGGGAGGGGAGGGGCTGAGGGAGAAAGAAAGAGAGAATCCTAAGCAGACTCCCCGCTAAGCACGGAGCCCAACACGGGGCTCAATCCCATGGCCCTGAGATCATGACCTGAGCCGAAATCGAGTCACTTAACTGACTGAGCCACTGAGGCACCCCTCTCCTCATTTTATTTCAAGCTCAGAAGTTTACTTTTTTATTTTAAGATCAGATACATTCCCCCCCCCCCCCCCCGGCTAGTCATTTTGACTTCAAAAGAAATCAGGAATTTCCTTTGGAGTATAGTGTGAGGTTAGGACTGTACATTTTTTTTCTCTAAATACTTAACTACTTATTCTAAACTAGTTCATCAAATAATTATTTTTCTTTCTGCAATGACTTTTCTGCCATATTATATAATATACCAGATTCTCATTTACACATTCAAGGCAATACAAAAGTATAAGTATTTGAGGGAAGATAAAGAGGACAAGGATGAGGGGCACCTGGGTGGCTCAGTTGGTTAGGCGTCTGCCTTCAGCTCAGGTCATGGTCCCAGGGTCCTGGGATGGAGCCCCGCATCAGGGTCCCTGCTCAGTGGGGGGCCTGCCTCTCCCTCTCCCTTTGCCTGTCACTCTGCCTACTTGTGCTCTCTGTCAAATAAATAAATAAAATCTTAAGAAAAAGATGACAAGGATGTGTTTTGGGAATAATACCTGGCTCTGGGTTTTAACTGCCTGTTGGTCTCCCCTTGGTCATTGTTGCAAACACATTCCTGCTCTGTAAACAATGCAAAGCAAAAGCCAGGACTCACTGGGTCCCTTAGGATTCTGCCCTCATCCTCCTTAAGGCCAGTGTTGGGCTCAGTCAGTGATCTCTGATCAGTGAGTCTGTCTTTGGGGAGCCTCAGCGCAGTGCTGGAGAAAGGAGAAGGAGGGTTATCTGCTGCAGCCATTAGCTGCCCTCAGTGGTCTTGAGGGATTCCATCCTATTACAAACATCCCCAAATCTGTACCAGGAAACCCCATGGATGAAGAGATTTAGGTCACTTGGCAGGCTTAGCTTACTTGCACTTGGGGTCTCACATCCATCCCCATACCCCTCCACACCTATTCAAGAACTCCTTTTAGCTATGCATGTTACTCATTTTGATAAGAGTTCTGATAAATTCACTTGTCTTCATTTCTCTTCTTTCCAGAGAGTTTTGCCTCCAATGCCCTCAGGGATGGGAGGTGCACATGGCTCCCCAGCTGGCCCACCACCTCACGTGGCCCTGTGGAGGACGCAGCTCTACCTGGCCAGGTTATATCCCCTCAAAGGCCATAGACGTGCTGGAAACAGGCAGTGCCATGGAAGACAGCAGAACTCTATGTGAGCCTGGAACTCACAGCTATTAAAATAAAAGCTGGATTTATGAACACCATAAATCAAAACTTTACATTCTCTGTCATTCTTTAATGGGGCAGAACTGTGTTTTCAGAATTTGTGTGACTCCAAGCAGAAGAGTTCCTACATTTTGACATCCCAAATCTCTATTAAGGCAATACAAGTATTGACATATTCCTCATATGCTCTTGCCTTTTTTTTATAGGTGTTTCATGCTTCCAGATTTACTAAATACTAAAGTTGGATTTACTTGCTTTTAAGCTTGTATTTTTTTAAATAATTATAGATCCACAGGAAGTTGTGAAGATAGTGAAGAGAGATTCCATGTACCATTCATCCAGGTTCCCTCAATGCTTACATTTTAGGTAACTATTGTTCAGTATCAAATCCAGGAAACTGACATCGGTACTCTGTGTGCAGTTTTTTGTCATCTTTCATAGGTGTAGGTTCCTGTACCCACCATCACAGTCAAGGTACAGAACCATTCCATCGACACAGACCTTCCTCATGCTATCCCTTTATTGGTATGCTTCATTCCCTTCCCCCGTCTCTAACCCCTCTGAACACTAGTCTATTCTTCACCTCTGATCTTGTCATTTCAAGAATGTTATGTAAATGAAATCATACAGAATATGACCTTCTGAGATTGGCTTTGTTCACTCAGCATCCTGCCCTTGAGATCCATCCAACTTGTTACATGTATCTGTATTTTACTCCTTTTAATTGCCGAGGAGTGTTCCACGCAGTGGTCGTACCAGTCTATTTAACCATTCATCTATTCGGGGACATTTTGGTGGTTTCCAGTTTTTGGCTATAACAAATAAAACTGTTATGAAAATTCAAGTACAGCCTTTTGTGTGGACATAACTCTTCATTTCTCTGGCATAAATGCCCAGAGGTTCTACTGCTGGGTTGTAGGGGAAGTCTATGTCGAGATTCTTTAATAAACTGCCAAATTATTTCCCAAAATGGTCGTACCATTCTATACACTCACCTGTAGTGTATGACAGGTTCAGTTTCTCCATATCCTCACCAGCACCTGGTATTGTCACTACTTTTTCTTTTGGCTCTTCTGGCAGGTGTGTGGTGATATTTCGTCATGGTCTAATTTGAATTTCTCTGAGAGCTAGTGATATAGAACATTGTTGTCGTGTGCTTATTTGCCATCTGCATAGTATCTTTGGTGAAAAGTCTTTCCATGTCTTTTGCCTATTTTCTAATTGGATTGTTCCCCTTTTTAATGCTGAGTTTTGAGAGTTCTTTATAAATTCTAAACATGAGAGTTCTTTATATATTCCTTTGTGAGGTATGTGGTTTGCAAATGTTTTTCTCACAGACTGCAGCTTGTCTTGCTGTCATTTTAATGGAGCCTTTCACAGAGTAAAAAGTTTGAATTTTAATGAGATTAAATTTATTGATTTGTTCTCTAATGCATTGTGTTTTTTTACATCAGGTCTAGAACTCTTTGTGTATGACTAGGTCATGAAGGTTTTGTACTCTTATTCTCTAAAAGTTTTATCATTTCATGTTTTACCTTTAAACTGGTGGTCCATTTTGAGTTAGTTTTTGCATATGGCGTGAGCTTTAGTTGGGGTTAATTTTCCTTTGCCCACAGATACCTGAGTTGCTTCAGAACCATTTGTTGAAAAGACCATCCTTCCCCCATTTAATTGCTTTTGCAACTGTACCAAAAGTTTTGAATTTTGCCTCTTATAGAGCACACAAACCAAAGTCAGATATGGTGAAACCATTAGTTCTGTGGTCTGAAATATCCCATCTGGGGACAAGCCATGGCTGGGACTCAGTGGTTGTGTTGTATTTACTCTTGGTGGTGCTCAGTATGTCAGGGAGAGAACCTAACATCAAGGACAAGTTGTTATCAGAGCTGAATACAATAGGCAATTTACTGGCAGGCAGAGCAGAGAGAGAGAGAGAGAGAAAGAGAGAGAATTACAGTTTGTAGATGGGGGAAAGCCTTCTTACCAAAATGTGCTGGCTGAGATGCAAGTGGCCTATGAGGTCGTCAAACAGCCAGCTTGGGAACGCTTGGTAGGTTCAGAGAAATGCTCCTGCATCACGAGCCAGTCTTCAGGATGCAGTATAAAACCATGAGCCTTTTTCTTCCTTAACAATGCTTATACTCCTGATTTGGAAACAATCGAACTATAGTTTGAAAATGCTTCTCACCCTAGGATCTCCCAAGAGAAGTGACAAAAACAGGCAACTCCAATCTTTTTTGCACAATGTATGAAGTGATGTCAAAACTCACAAGTAGGATGCAGCTTATTTGCTTGAGTGATGGGACCATGGATTTTCTGGGTAATAATATTGCGGTAACATGAACTTCTACTTGGGAAATCACTCCTTCAAATAAGGCTGTAGGGTTTCCCCTTCTGGTTGACTTCTGCTCCTTTGCATTTATACTCTGCTCTGGACTTGGGGACACAGGACCACTTCTTAGGGGCAGGAACGGCCAAGGTGAAGGGCCTGCTTACTTTCTGTTGAGGGACTTGACAGAGTGTAAAACAGCATGGCTATTGTGTCCTCTGGGGTCTGGAGCACAGCCAGCTCCATGGCAACCATCTCCAACCTCTTGCTCAGACCCAGACTGAATGTTTAAAACAGGCTCTCAGCACTAATATGCTTGGCTGAAAAATTAAAAATGCTTATGACCTGATAGGTGGTCAATTCAAGGACCCAAGTGCAATTTATTTCCCCAAGAAACAAAAGCTGGGAAATAAGGGGAAGAATATCCACTAGAGGGGAATACATTTGAAGGACAGTGAAGGAGAAAAGCAAATCATGAAAACAGCTGCTTCATCTGATCCTCGGGGGCCCAGCTCACTGTCACGGGCACACGGGGTCCTGTGCTTGCCTGTCATGGATAATTTGTGAATTCACCCAGGATCTCCAGCAGCTTTTATGTGTTTACCATATTTATTGAGTTCACTCCAAGGGTCTACTAACAGACAGTAGACCATAAGGTGAAGGGATATCAGTGTGAATGGAAAGACCGAGTTAGACTTCCTTTTTTGTGGTAAAATATAACATGAAATTTACCATCTTAACCATTTTTCAGTTACTGTTCAATAGTGTTGAATACATCCACACCATTGTGCAACTGTCACCACCATCTATTTCCAGAGCTTTTCTCCTCTTGTGCAATTAAAACTCCATACGTACTAAGCACTCATGCTCCCATTTCCCCTCTCCCAGACCCCTGGCAACCACTATTATAATTCCTGTCTTTCTGGTTTTGACTACTCTAGGGACCTCATATGAATGGAATCATCAGTATTTGTCTTTTTGGGCCTGGCTGATTTCACTTAACATAACGTCCTTGAGGCTCATCCACATTGTAGCAGATGTAAGAACCTCCTTCTCTTTAAAGGCTGAATAATATTCTATTGTATGTATAGACCACATTTTGCTTATCCATTCATCTGTTGATGGACACTTGGGATGCTTCTGCATTTTTGCTATTGTGAAAAATTCTCCTAAAAATATGGGTGTACAAATATCTGAGACACTGTTTTCAATTCTCTTAGGTATAGACCCAGAAATGGAATTGCTTGGTCACATGGTATTTCTATTTTTAATTTTTTGAGTAACTGCCATACTCTTTTGCATAGTGGCTGCACCATTTTACATTCCTGCCAACAGTGCACGAGGGTTTCAGTTTTTCCACATCTTTGCCAACACTCGTTGTTTTCTGTTTTGTAATAGTTGCTGTCCTAATGGGGGAGGGGATATTTCATTGTGGTTTTGATTTGCATTTCCCTGATTATCAGTAATATTGAGCATCTCCACATGTGCTTATTCACCATTTGTATAACTTCTTTGGACAAATGTTTATTTAGTCTTTTGCTCATTGTTGAGTTGTTTTGTTGTTGTTGAGTACTGAGCTAGACTTTGGAAAGGGATGATAGAACTCTTTTTTTTAAAATAAAATATATAAAAATAGTGTGGGGCAAGGAGCTATGTCCCAAATGGGGAGGCTAAAAACCTGTACCGGCCTCAAACTAAGTTGACTTTTGAGATTAAGTCAAGAATGTGGCTTCTGTGAATTTCAGATCCATGTCTTCAAAGCAAGAAGATGAGGATTTATCATGTGCTGTTGTCTAACCAAAGGGTTGCTTAGAAGTGTCTGGAAAACAGTCACGTGGAAATCAGCTGAGGGCCAGAGCTTGGTGCAAATCAGGTTTTGGTCCAACCAAAATGGAAGAAGCCACTGCCTTCACTTTCCATTTATTTCGTATGCTTCATTTGGAAAGATGCTGCTCTTAACTCTACATATTTTCCCACATGTTTCTACAACACGTCACAGACTTTGAAGGAGTTGGGATGTGCAGGGGGAGATGGATGGCACTGGTAGTTTTAAGTCATCAAGAGTCTGCTGGACACCCACTGGGAAGCTGGCACTGGGTCTTGTGGGCACTCTGAGGGAAAAAACAGAGAACAACAAGAGGTCTGATTGATAGGAAAAACCCGAAGAGTTCCCAAGCTCACTATGGAGAGAAGATACCAGCCTAGCAACAGTGCAATAAACATACAGTGGGGTATAGTGATTAGGAAAATGGAGGCGTGGTCAGACTCACAAGGATCCAGGAGCATTGTCATGTTAGTCTGGCTCACAGAACCTTAGCAGGTTGTACTGACCTTCAGAGCAAGTGTCAAATAAGACCAAAATGCTTGTTCCCAATCCTACAGTTCACTTTCTTTTCTCATTTCCTGTCCTTTTGCAGAGGACAGTGGGGAGGCTGAGGCAGGGTTGGGAGGACTCTGCCACTGACTATTATGGAGACATCTACTCATTCAGGGGGATCTCCTTCTAAGTCTGCTGGAAAGGTCCACTTTGGGAGAGTCAGTTTATCATCTTGGCTGGAGGGTCTTTCCCGAGGGTCTAGCATTAATGGAGCAGAAGGTCATAAGTTGCATATCAAACAGGAAGGAAAATACCAAGTTTTCTTTAATCAAGAGAGGCTATAGGTAATCCTGGGGTTCCTTTTCAGTAGTTAAGCAACTGCAGGGGCAAGGGAGGCTGTGATGCTTTCCAGCACTGGGGTGCAATGGGGATAGTAACCCCAGCAGTTCTAATGTCAGTCTCTTGTGGTCTTAACTGTGAAGCCTAGGATAGGCTGCTCAATGCTTATTGGATATGACCTCTAAATGATGACAAGATTGGCCAGGCCAAATACAACTGGAAAGCTGGACTTTAATAGACTGAGAGATTTTCTGAATATTTGTAAGATGGTGTCTCCAATTAAACTTTCACCACTCCCATCGTTCAAATAGGAGCTGTTCCCTGGAAGACCCTTAAATAAACCTATATGTTTGACCCACCCAACTGCCAAAAGGGAAGTGTGAAAGAACAGGATGTGGGCCTGCCACCCCAGGTGGATCCCCTTTATCTCTCACAGGCGCTTTTTTCAGGATGGCAGGGAAGAGAACCAGGGGCTATATTTGGACCCCTCCACAGTCAGCTTCACCTCATGCTTCCCTCTGGCTGAGGGTCTGTGGGAGGTGAGCCCAGGATCCTCAAGGCTGTTCCAATTATGTTTCTATGTCCCTTTGATGTCTGCCCAGCAGATGTCTGTTCATAGGTAAATGCAAATCAAAACCACAATGAGATATGACCTCATACCCACTAAGATGATTATAATGAAAAAGACAGATGGCAACAAATATTGGCAAGGCTGTGGGTAAATTTGGATTCTCACAGGTCGCTAGTGGGAATGAAAAATGGTGCAGCTGCTTTAGAAAACAGTCTAGAAGTTCTTCAAAAGGTTAAACATGGAATTATCGTATGATCCAACAATTCCACTCCCAGGTATATACCCAAGAGAAATGTAAACATGCCCTCTCCTATGGTGCTGGAAAAGCTCTTCAGGAGCTATTATAGTTGTTACTCATATAGGAAGTCAACATGCAGTCATTCATATAATTCATTCATTTAATAAATATTGAGTGTCTACCATGAGTCAGGCACTGGGAGATAATAGCGAACAAAATAGAAAAACAGCCCTGCACTCATCTACCTTACAAGCCAGTGGGGAGAGGGACAAAGGCTTCTCACTCCATAAGTAGAATAAGTAACAAATTAGGTAGAAATGTTGGGGTGATATGATAACCAGGGAAGGCCTCACTGGAAAAAAGTGTAATTTGAATGAAGACCTGAAGGAAATGCAGGAGAGAGTCAGACAGATATCTGCAAGATTGTTCTTAAAAAAAAAAAAAAAAAAAGAATGTTCTAGACAAAGGGATAGCAAGTACAATGGCCTTGAGGTGGATGTGTGGCTGGCACACCCATGGGGCAGCAAGACCAGAGGGACTGGTTGTGGAGTAGGAGTGGGTGGGTGGTGGCTTTTCCTCTGAAAGAAATGGGGAGCTGTGGAGAATTAGGGACAGAGGAGGAACAGTTATGACATGGGTTTTAAAAGGACCCTGCTATTTTGTGGGGAATAGAGTTGCTTGCTCACTGGTACTCAGAGCAAGGGGGCAGGAGGACCTCTTAGGAGGCTGTTAAAGTAATCCAGAAGGGGATAGTGATGAGGCAACCACAGTGCAGATGCTGACTCCAAGGGTCTCTGGCAATGCCCTTGGAAGAGGAGATGGATGAAGTGTTGCAAGGTTTTGTCCTGGAGTTAGAGGGGATGTGGGTGAGTAAAATCTAGAGAGAAGAAGCAATGGAGAGATGAGGTCTGGGCTCACAGGCAGGCTGCTGGGTGTTCTTTATACACAGCAGAGGAAAAGGGCTGGCGTCCCAAAGGATTGCTGCTTCCCATCTACTATGAAATTGCAGAATTAATCCGCTTGCTGGCTTCATTGTAAATGGTGGCGAAAAAGCAACATTAGTAAATGGAGAGGATAAGGTTGCTTTATTGGTTTGGTTTCCAAATCATGGAAAGAAAAACACCATATCAGTTCAGTGAGTAAACACACATAGGTACTTCTGAACCAGGAGTCAGAAAACAATTTGTGTTTACTTTTGAAGCTGGTTTTCTGGATAGGTCAAGAATAGAGCACCATCATTTCCTTCCATAGTGAGGGTAAATTCACGATTCCTTTTCTGTCTTATATGTTCACTTCCTTCCTCCTCCACTTTTTTTGATTGTTATAATTGTCTCTTTTGGGTGGTTCATTTGCACTCTGTGGAAAATAAAGCAAAAAATATCTATGAGAAAATATAAAATGGACAGGTCTGGAAGAACCTCCTTGTCTAAGAATGTGTAATTAAGGAGACATACTTACTTTATTTTTTTATTTATTTTTTATTATGTTATGTTAATCACCATACATTACACCATTAGTTTTTGATGTAGTCTTCCATGATTCATTGTTTGCATATAACACCCAGTGCTCCATGCAGAATGTGCCCTCTTTAATACTCATCACCAGGCTAACCCATCCTCCCACCCTCCTCCCCTCTAGAACCCTCAGTTTGTTTTTCAAGGAGACATATTTATTTTAGGAAAGGTACTCCTTGATTGAACTTAAAATATGTTTTGAATGTTCAAACTTTGATTTCCTTGCAGGTCTTCAGGAGCACAATTATTACTTCAAATCCTAGGGACCTATTGTAGGTGCTGAGGATACATCAGTGAGCAACACAGATAAAACCCCAACGTGATGGAGTTATGGCCTAGGGCTTATGTTGGCTGGCCAGATGGTAATAGAGGAGGTGAGAAGTAGGATTCGGGGTGGGATGATTTGCTGATGGAACGGATAGGGCTGTTATCACTCCATTGTGAGGACAGTTGTCCTGAGACAGATAGGGAGCACATGGTCATGAGCAATCTCATGGCCCACATCTAGGGTAAGGTAGTGTGCTAGGTGCTTTGCAACAGACAGGTAGACCAGACCCCATCCTTGCCTCAGAACAGTTGCAATGTGAGTGCAGGTTTCATCCTAGGAACTCAGAAAAAGGTAAATGAGTACAAGACTTCAATTCAGTGTTCCAGAGAACACTAGACATATTGCAAGAATGTAAACTATTAATCACCATAGGAATTCAAGTATATGACTCAGGGCTGCACTAGTGTTGAGGCAGGGGTAGGTGGATGGGATTTGGGAAGGGGCAGGAGGCTGTGGTTTGGGAGTCAGGATATACAACTGAGACTGAAGTCAATTTTACCTGGAGATGTGGAGGGAAATGAGGCTGGACAAAGCAGACAATTCCCTTGTAAAATGCAGCAGGGAAACTACTTTGTCATCACTTGACTGATCGTAAGCTTGAGCTCAATAATTTCATTCCAGATCATAAACCAATTGCCATCTTGTGAGAGATTAACTGCTAGAAGGACCTACTGGCTTTTCTCCGATGATGGGATGATAAACAATGCACATGACAGATTGCCTGGAAAATGAGACATAATCATGAAGGTCAAACCCAGGTATTAAATCCATGTGCAAGGACAATCAGGAGGAGGGGAAACCGCTGTTAATCATGGTGAGAAAGCTGGATTATAAAATGGTCAGAGGGGCTTTTTTACAGATGTTTGAATTTAATGCATTAGGAGACTGTCAAAGAGGTGCATTAAAACCAGTAAATATGTTCCAGCTATAATGGGAATTAATTACCTGCTCTTCTTTCAGAGGAGGTAAATGAGATGGCATATAGTATTTTTAGTAACTGAAAATGTTTCTTTGATTTAGATTGTATTTTATTTTTCCTTCGGAAAACTACATAGCCCACCACCCTCAGGTATTAGAAATGATTCTCTTTAAAGCCCAGAAGTGAGGAGCTTGTGTCTTAGAGCTAGGTTACCTCTGCTCTCATCCCTGTTCTTTGCTTTGCTCCCATTTCATCTCTTGGTGCCTCAGTTTCTTTATCTGTAAAATGGGATGATGGTCATGGCGGGGTCCACTTCACAAGGTTGCTGGAGGATGATCGTTAGCATTGGCGCAGCAGCTTGCCAGTACTCTGTAATGTTGGCTGTGAGTGCAGCCAAAGGCTTTTCCACCCATTTCCGACATTTTGTGGCTAACCAGTGTGTTTCTTGTTTATTACAGACTTCCTTGTGCTTCGCACAAGTTGCACGGTTTCCATTCTTCCTGAGGGGAGGAACTACTTTTCATGGGCAGCAGCCTGGTCAGTGGCTGCAGGAGGCATGGAAAACCTCAGACAAATCCCCAGGATGCCCCCGGATGCGGAGCTGGGGCCATGGGTTCATCCATTCATGTCTCAGGCAGGCCCTAGAGGCCTCTACTGAGTATTGGCTGTGGCAGCAACTGGTGGAGCAGAAGCCACCAAGTGTGGTTTTCAGATCCACTGGTGAATCATTTCAATCAAGCATTAGGTTGGATGGTAAAAGTTGTCATTTATATAGGTTAGAAATGATGCACATTGGCAATCTCATATAATTCAACCTAATATTTTGGGTTTCCTACCTCACTTCTTTGAGGGATATAAGTATTATATCATTTACTACTTTCTAGCTGGAGCCACCAATGTCACAGGCTGCATTAGTGAGCATACGCAGGAAAAGACAATTCCATTCTACATCTCACCTGAAATCCTTGACTGAAACACTTTGTGCAATTCCTTCAGTAACATTAACTAGGTCCTCTGTATGCTGGACATGAGACAACACTTAACCCCCTGCTGTTCAGTCTAAGATCAGTAAAATTCATTATCATCACCATCAGTCATATGTAGACACGCTCAGCCTCACTGGTGGCCTACAGGAATATTCCTAAACATTTGGGGTGGTCATAAAAGGACTCCAGGTATAATATGAAGTATAAGAAGTGTGCCAACCTTATGCATGGACTGACTTTGGAAGCATCAGGGGTATGATTGGTTATATGTGGAAGAAGAGGCAGAACTAAAAAAGATTTTCCTGATTCAAATGTCTCTCTTTGTGGTTTGGTCTAATTTTGGGAGCAGGGATTCCCAGGTTAACTGAAAATAGCATGATTGAGAAACTACCATTTATTCCAGTCTTGTCTCACTCCTCTCGGCCACAGGCACTGTTCTGGTGGTCCTCTTCTGTTCACATGATGTTCTTGCCTGAGACTCTTCAGCACAGAATTGGTTGTTTCTTCCTTCATGGCTCTTATAAATAATTATGGAGAGTTTTCAGACTTTGTACCTCACATGCTAGAAGCCTAATATTTCTTTTTTCTTTCCTTTCTTTTAGAGGGGGAAGGGGCAGAGGGAGAGGGAGAAAGAGAATCTTAAGTAGGCTCCACGCCCAATGTGGAGCTTGACCCAGGACTCAATCTCACTACCCTGAGATCATAACCTGAGCCAAAATCAAGAGTTGGATGCTTAACTAACTGAGCCACCCAGGCACCCCTAGAAGCCTAACATTTCTTTAACAATCATCTTCTACTAAAGGTTTTGCTTCCCTTTAAAACACTTTGCCAAATGCTGGGTAGTAGATCAATTTTAGTAGTATATCAGCCAGGATAGGCAAGGCAAGGCTGCAGTAACAAATAACCCCAAGATCTCAGACACTGAAACAACAAAGGTCTATTACTGCTCCCACTACATGCCCACTGCAGTTCAGCTGGGGCCTCTGTGCACACTGTTTTCATTGGGACATCCTGGCTGCGAGAGTTCCAGCTCTGTGCTTCCATAATCACTTAAGCAGGAAAAGGAACCCTGGTTCTTAAAGCTTCCACCTGAAAGTGACACATGGCTTTGTAAGTCACGTGACCACATGTAACTTCAAGAGGAGGCAGAAGAGTGCAATCACTCGTGTAAGCAGAATCCAGAGGGCTGGAATTATCTAGTGAAGAGTGATAATGACCACTGCCAGTGGCCAACGGGAAGGCATGCATGATGCTTGAGCTTTCTTTTACTCTCCTAAGCACTCCATCCTATATCCTTGTTTGCTCAACTGGTTGTGCTATTTTGGGTTTTGTGCAAGGAAGGAAGGAGTTGCCTTCTGCTTCCTTTGTTGGAGAGAGACGTGGAAGATGACTTCTGATACTTAGTTGTATGAGACCATAATGTATCCTGTGTAATTCCCTAAAACATCAATATGAAAGAAAAATACACTTTGTACACAAACACACAGACACACACAGTGGTAAAATATACATAACATAAAATTTAGTCTTCTAATGATTTTTCAGTGTGCAATTCAGTGGCACTAAGTACATTCACACTGTTGTGCAGCCATCACCACCATCCATCTCCAGAACTTTCTTATCTTCCCAAACTGAAAGTCCATTCCCTGTTAAACACTAGCTCCTCATTTCCCCCTCTGCAGCGCCTGGCAACCACCATTCTACTTTCTGTCTCTACGAATTTGACTATTCTAGGTTTCTTGTATAATTTGAATCACATAGTATTTGTCCTTTTGTATCTGGCTTATTTTACTTGGCATAACGTCCTCAAAGTGCATCCCTGCTACAGCATGTGTCAGAATTTCATTCCTTTTTTTTTTAAAGATTTTATTTATTTATTTGAGAGGGAGAGAATGAGAGATAGAGAGCACAAGAGGGAAGAGGGTCAGAGGGAGAAGCAGACTCCCTGCTGAGCAGGGAGCCCGATGCGGAACTCGATCCCAGGACTCCAGGATCATGACCTGAGCCGAAGGCAGTTGCTCAACCAATTGAGCCACCCAGGCACATTTTTAAGGCTAAATAATATTCCATTGTATGGATAGACCACATTTTGTTTATCCATTCATCTGTCAATGGATGCTTGGGTTGCTTCTTCCATTTGGATATTGTGAATAATGCTGCTGTGAACGTAATGTACAAGTATCTGCTCAAGTCTGTTTTCAATTCTTTTGGGGATATATCCCAAAAGATGGTCATTCTATTTTTAGTTTTTTTGAGAAATGCAGTGGCAATACTTAGCCCAGTGTTTCTTAAAGTTATTTTCTGTAGAGTTATAGCCCCATTTGACTCAACACATAAGCCTAGTAAATTCCTGAGAATTTTTATAGGAAAGAAACCTCTTTATCTTGGATTAACACAACAGTTGCTATATTTATTTAACCATAGACTCTCTATCCTGTTTTTGATTGAGATGTCCACTAAGACCCTACGAAATGTGATTAGTGTGAGAAATATTAATTAAGTATTAAACTCTTAGCACCTTGTGGGCTGCACAAGAAATGGCTAAATGACCTAAGGAAAAACCTTAAATGTGGAGGATAAAGATGCCACCGTATGACTGGTCAGCTAGCTAGTCAGCATTCTTGTTAGCTAAAAATTACTAAAAACATCCCAATTCCACCAAAGCTGAGAAACATAATTGGGTGGAAGTAATGAAAGCTGGAAGGGAGAGAAGAATGGGTAGAGGGCTAGGAGGGGGAAAGGGAGAAGGAGGGGAAGGAGAAGAAATATCTCGTGAAGATGTCCACATACTGGGCTATGCTGGCTGCCTTCTCTTCCCTTGCTCATTTAAGCTGCACAACAGTTGGAAAGTGGAAGTTCTGTCTTTCCAGTTGAGGAGACTGGGCTCAGGACCACACAACTGGTAAGTAGTGCTGTTGGGACTGGAGCTGCTCTCATGACCCTGCAGCAGAGGAGGGCCAGTGGCTCTCAGTGGACATGGAAGGAGCAAAGATATGCCGGCGGGGGAGAGCCATGTCTGGCTGCAGGGGCAGCTTGGTGGCCTGGGGGCAGGCAGCATGGGCAGGTAGCCCCTCAGTTGCAATAGACTCTAATGTCCATCTTAGGTGGAAGTTTTTCAGATAATGGTGCATATAGAAACTGGCAGTATTTGTAGAATGGCTGGGGATGGGTGGGAGAAGTCTGCTTGAGGCTGGCCACAGACCTGGGGGCTCCCAACACCCAGACCTCTGCCCAGCTTCCCTGTGGACTGTAGAGGTCACAACCCTGGGGGCTGCACCCTGTTGGGAAGCTCTGCCCTAAGTGTGTTCTATCACAACACAGAACGTGGAGTTGCTGGGAAAGCTATGTGTGTTGGTGGTGGTTGGCAGGAATAAGCAGGACTCCAGCTGCAGTGCAGAGGCTGAGGACGTGGTGCCGTCTACCCTCATCCAAAGTGGCATCACGCTTTCATCAGTGGTCTGTGGAACAGACTGTGGCACTGAGGTGGGGGAAGAAACGGGACATTTGATTCCCTTGAGTGTGGAGAGCAATCTCCTCCTGGCCTCTGAGGTAGAAACTGAGAGCTTTGTACTTGAGAAGGAACTTTCTGGCAACAGGATGACCTTGCATGGTAGGTCGACAGAGCAGGTGGGGGTGGAGGTGATGCACACTGACCAGCCCATCAGAAGCTGGTAGGGTTTTTTGAACTAAAACAGAAATGGATTTTATCATAAACTATAACATCATTGTTTTCTTATAAGAGTAATACATGTTTACTGTATAAAACCTAAAGAGTAGCCTAAAAGTAAAGCAGAGGAAAAAAAAGATTGGTGAATCTTTAAAAAAAAAAAAGATTTTATGTATTTATTTACTTGAGACAGAGAGAGAGAGAGAGAGAGAGCACACGCGTGTGCACACACAGGAGGTGGGGTGGGTGGCGAGAGGCAGAGGCTGAGGGAAAGAGAGAATCTCAAGCAGACTCTACGCTGAGCATGAAGCCCATCATGGGGCTCCATCCCACAACCCTGAGATCATGACCTGAGCCAATACAAAAGTTGGACACTTAACTGACTGAGCCACCCAGGCACCCCACCCAAGAATGACGTTTCTGAAAATAAAATTTTGTTCAGAATTTTCTGTTTTCTTAGACATCATTGCATGAGTGTAAGTTAAATGATTTATAATAAAAATTGTTAAAATTGTCAATTTTTTATTTCCATAGACTTAGTTTTTTTGTTTCAAAGAAATTTTTAAAATTTTAAATAGTTTTAGATATACAAAAAAATTGCCAAGACAGGGTGGATCATTACCCTGGAGACAGCTCACCCAGTTTTAGCCTCCCCCAAAGACCGCATCTCATGATAGCAGGGTGTGTTTGTCGAACCTAAGAAACCAACATGTTGACATTACTGTTAACTAAACTAAACAGACTTTATTGGCACTTAGGTTTACTTTCAGATTCCGGTAATACCTCTCTCTGCATCCATTTTGCAGAGCACTTATTAAAGGTCTCAGGCTTTCTATCTCTCACTCTTAAATACAATTACCTGATTTAAAACACCTGCCTCAAATTTCTGGAACTCATCTGCACTGTGAAAGAATATTTCCTATTTCCAATATGTGCTTTTATATGTGATAGACTGAGTAGAATAACTAAGCCACAATCAAAAGTCCTCCTCGTCATGATTATCATCTTTAGTGGACACCCCCACGTAGTGATGTTCCTAATGAAACCGAGTTTTTTCATGCCTTCCAATTATTTTGTTCTTCCTCTTTCTTTATTCTGTATTATTAAAAGAAAAAGAAAGGGGAGCTGTATCAGTCAGTGTCCTAGAAGGGAGCAGATGACGTGCTCAGGTGGGGCAATTGAGGACATTTTAGTAAGCCATCGGTTTACAAAGCTATGGGCAAGCAAAAAGACACACTGGAGGCCAGAGGGACACTCTGGAGCAATGGAAGTGGGGAGCTGTTATGACCTCCAGGCTTGGGGTGCCAGAAAGGAGCCGTTGTAAGAAATGATAGCAATGTAAATGCAAATGAAGTCAACACTGACGTCTGTGTTCTGAAACAGACTTCTAAAATAGTTTGACCACAATTATTTACAGCATTCAGTCTAGATGCTGTTGTCACATCAGCTGTGTGGAGCTGAACAGAGAGAAATCAGCACTTCTAGTAAAATAAAGGAATAACATGTCTAGTTCAACTTTAGGGTCACAGTCCCCCTGTCCTTTCTGGTAAATGCTGTGCCTAATGGCAGCCGGGTCAGAGCTTTGCAAGTTTTCTAGAATTAGGATGGTGAACATCTTTGGTGCAGAATGAGCTCTCCTGATTTCATTGTGTCCGCTATACTGTGAACACACACTGCCACCCTAGGCATCCTCTGCTCTGGATGTCTGGGTTGTCTCTTTCCTGTGTTCATGTGGTCAGTGGTGGTTTCCCACCTATGAGCACGGTGGGTACACATTCTCGTTCGCTACTTCTCCATGTTTGGGTTGAGAAACTTAGTTACAGTCCTTGTCAGACAATTTGTGTGTCAGTTGAGCTTCATTAAGCCCACCATGATTTTCAAAAAAATTTCTTGTTTGGTCTCCAGCGTGAGGACATGGATTTTTAAGTCATCGTTCCAACCAGGAAAAACCCGCTCCAGAGCGTGTGAAGACTAATGGCAGCTAGATCGAAGAATGAGTTCATTCTCCCTTCACTCATTCCCGTGTTCATGTTTTGACAAAGACATTTTGGACCAAATAATCGATAACTGGCTGAAACTCCATTTTGATTGTCATAATAAAAAAACAATTTGTAGAATAGCTTTATTTTAGGATTTCAATAGTAGGTTATAAGTTTATGATGAAAACAGAACATTTGAAAATTTTCAAAGGGTTGAGAAAGAAGACAGACATTATACTAGCCTTGTAGATGACAAAAATATAAAAAGATAGGTCATTTACAAATAAATTAGGGAAGTTAGTTTATATGTTTAATGACTGGTAAATGAATCAATGTCTCCACAGGGAAATTTTCTCTTGGTGTGCTGCAGTGCTTGTCTTCGACATTGTCAACCAACCCTCTGGGCACAGAAATCAATGACATCCAAAATATCATCACCAGCAACAAGAATAAGTACAAGTAACAAGCAGACTAGCCATCTGCCAGGCTTTGTGCTAAGCGTTGCACAGGATGATCTCAATTGATTCCCACAAGAGATAGGTCTTATAGTGAACCCATTATTATATAAGGAAACAGAGGCAAAGAAATGAAATATGCCCAAGATCACAAATGGGGAGCCCAAATTTGAACCCCGTTTTTCTGATTTCATTGCCTAGTCTTAACTATGGGACTCTTGCTATCTTGCAGTGATTCATATTCATGCAGGATTGGAAGATGGGACATCTGTGAGAATTCTGACAACCCCAAATGATCAGAGCCTTGCAAAATGAAATGTCACATGCTTAACTTCTTGACAAAGCTACATTCAAAGTCCCTATGGAAATATGGAAAGGGGAGAAGATTTTCAACATCAACAGCTACAAAAAGATGAGAGGTTGTAATGATAAGCATTTTTCAAGTGAGTCTACTATAAATTGGCTGCTATAGATGCTAGACAGCATATGGGAAAGTGTTTTGTAAACTATAAATCACTGCACAATGTTATGTGTACATACAGGTTGCATTGTCGATATTGATTCTGCTATAAAACCTAGAAATGGTCAATGGGAAGTGTTTTGTAAATCACAAATCACTACACAACATCATATGCATACAGGCATATCTCGTTTTGTCAAGCTTCATTTTACTGCAGATACTGTGTTTTTTATAGTTTGAAGGTTTGTGGCAACCCTGCATTGAGCCAAGTCTGTTGGTGCTATTTTTCCAAAAGCATTTGCTCACTTTGTGTCTCTGTGTCACATTTTGGTAATTCTTTTACTATTTCAAACTTTTTCATCATTATTATATTCATTATGGTAATCATTGATGTTACTATGGTAATTGTTTTGGGGCACCACAGACCACACCCATACAAAGTGGTGAAATTAATATTTAATGTTGTGTGTCCTGACTCCTCCAACTAGCCATTCCCCCATCTCTCTCCCTCTCCTTCAGCCTTCTTATTCCCTAAGACACAACAATATTGAAATTGGGCCCGTTAAAGACCATACAATGGCCACTAGTGTTCAAGTGAAAGGAAGAATCACACATCTCTTATTTCTAATCAATAGCTAAAAATAATTAAGCTCAGTGAGGAAAGCATGTTGAAAGCTGAAGCCTAAAGCTAAGTCTTTTTGCTTCTATAGGGTGAAGCCAAGTTGTGAATATAAAGGAGAAATTCTTGAAGGAAATGAAAAGTGAACACACAAATAACAAGAAAGAAAAATAGCCTGATTGCTGATATGGAGAAAGTTTGAGTGGTCTGGATAGAAGATCAAACCAACTACATTCCTTTAAGCCAGAGCTTAATCCAGAACAGGGCTCTATCTCTTTCAAGTTTATGAAGTCTGAGTGAGGTGAAGAAGCTGCAGAATAAAAGTCTAAAGCTAGCAGAGGTTGGTTCATGAGGTTTAAGGAAGGCAGCTATGTCCAAAACATAAAAGTGCAAGGTGAAGCAGCAAGTTCTGATATAGAAGCTGCAAAGCAAGTTATCCAGAGATCTAGCTAAGATAGTTCATGAAGATGGCTACACTGAACAACAGATTTTCAGTGTAGACAAAACAGCCTTCTATTGGTAGAGTCATCTAGGAGTTTCATAGCTGGAGAGGAGAAGTCAATGCCTGGCTTCAAAGCCTCAAAACACAGGCTGACTCTCTTGTTAGGGGCTAATGCAACTGGTGATGTTAAGTTGAAGCCAAGGCATATTGACCATTCCAAAAATCCTAGGGCCCTTAAAAATTTATGCAAAATCTACTCTGCCTGTGGTCTATAAATGGAACAACAAAGCCTAGGTTACAGCTCAACTGTTTGCAACATGGTTTACTGAATATTTTAAACCCACTGTTGAGCCCTACTACTCCCTGGTAATGCCTCTGGTCACCCAAGAGCTCTGATGGAGATGGACAATGAGATGAATGTTGTTTTCACATCAGCTAATGCAATATCCATTCTGCAGCCCATGGATCAAGGGGTAATTTTGACTTTCAAGTCATTATTTAAGAAATACATTTCATAAAGCAATAACTGCCATAGATTCTTCTGATGGATCTGGGCAAAGTAGACTGAAAAACTTCTGGAAAAGATTTACATTCTAGATGCCATTATGAACATACATGATTCTTGGGAAGAGGTCAAATATCAACATTCACAGGAATTTGGAGAAAATTGATTCCCATCCTCATGGATGACTTTGAGGGGTTCAAGATTTCAGTGGGGGAAGTCACTGCAGATGTGGTAGAACCAGCAAGAGAACTAGAATCAGCAGTGGAGTCTGAAGATTGGGGACTGAATTGCTGTCATCTCATTATAAAATTTGACCAGATGAGAAGTCACTTCTTATGGATGAGCAAAGAAAGTGGTTTCCTGAGATGGAATCTACTGTTGGTGGAGATGCTGTGAAGATTGTTGAAATGACAACAAAGGATTTAGAATATTACATAAAATTAGTTGATAAAGCAGCTGTAGGGATCGAGAGGTTTGACTCCAATTTTCAAAGAAATTCTGTGGGTAAAATGCTATCAAACTGTGTGTGCTACAGAGAAATCATTTGTGAAAAGAAGAGTCAATTGATGGGCAAACTTCATTGTTGTGCTGTTTTAAGAAATTGCCACAGCCACCCCAGCTTTCATCAACCACCACTGTAAGCAGTCAGCAGCTGTCAACATTGGGACCAGACCCTCCACCAGCAAAAAGATTATGACTTCCTGAAAGTTCAGATGATGGTTAGGATTTTTTAGCAATAAAACGTTTTTAAATTAAGGTATGTATGTTATTTTTAGACATAAAGCTATTGCACTTAATAGAGTACAGTGTAGTGTAAACATAGCTTGTATATACACTAGGTAACAAAAAAATTTTATTTGACTTGCTCTATTGTGGTATATGCTTTACTGTGATATATGTTTTATTGGGGTGGTCTGGAACTGAATCCGCAATATCTCCAGGGTATTCCTGTACATGCCTGCTCCAGTGATAGATATTCTTAGAAGGAGGAGGAATTTGGAGCAATTTTCCCTGTTCCTGGCTAGAGTCCACACCATGTGTTTGGAGCATGGAACTCACAGCTTACTTGCTCAGGCTTAGAGGAAGTGGAACATATTATAGGAGGGTCTTTAGATTAGTGAGGAAGCTAAACCCAGATCATATGAAGAAAAATAAAAGACTCACTGAGGCTGATGTCTGCTTTCACACAGCTAGAGCTTCCTCGAGGAAGAAAAATCAGGCTGTTACCTGTGACCGCAGAGCTAGAGCCAGAGTTAATGGGTGCAGGATGGAGGTGGATTTTGCTCCACAGAAAGGGAAATGAAGAGCCTGGCCTTGCCCTAGTCAGAAAGGGCTGTGTGAGAAGCACAATGTTCAGCCATAGGCTGGATGAGTAAATGGCAGAGGGTGGTTGAGGGTGATGGCACATAGACCCTTGAAGTCCACTGCCAAACTTAGAGCCTTTGTTGGCTATTGGGCGAACCCACCAAATTAGTTTATCTGAAGCTTGGCCAATTCATTGATGAAATCTCAATCCCTAACTCAAAGGACACATTCTTATATATTTTTAGACAAGTAAACTCTTGTAATATAATCTTAGATATCTCCAAGTTATGTCCTAAGTTGATAGGTGAAGCCAGGTAATTGCAGGCCTTGAGTGGCCTGTGATGATCTGTGTTTCTCTAGAATCTCTTCAGACTATAATTAGACTGGAAAGTCACTGGCCCTTACTTCCAGAGCCTTCTGAGAAGACTGTACACTTTCTAGATCAATTTCTGTGGTCTGCTGATGTCAGAGTCCAGCCAGCCAGTGGAACTGCCATGAATTCTCTCCTTTTCCACTTTGGGGAATGGTGGTAGCAGTGGTTATTTGTTATTGTAATCAGAATGTTGAAGAAACAAGGGACAATTTCACTGGTTTTCCCTGTACCTCTTCAACTTTGCTTGTTTCCCCTTGCCCTTGGAGGAAAACTCAGGCCATTGCATATTTCTGGTCAATCTGAATTATTAAAAAACCCTACAGTCACTTTTAGTCCAGTCTCAATTTTGTACTTAGAAGGATGAGTCCCACGTAAGAGTCTCTATGTCCACCCTCCATTCAAGGTTCAGGTTTTTAGGTAGGGGGTCTTAGTGAGCAGGAAACTTTCAACTTGGGAGGTGAGGGGGTTGGATGGATTCTCTTCTCTATGATTCTCCTTCCTCATTTCTGAAACATTTGACATGGCCCCCCTTGGACTATGGAGAGTGAGGAGAGAAGAGTGATTAAGGAGGTAGGAATAATCATCCTTACCAGGTACTGCTGGAAGCTGGCAACATGCCCTCTGGGCCTGTGCAATTTGTGCAAAGCTAGCGCCATTCTCTAGCAAGCTGCTTTGTTCAGAGATTGCTTCCTTGTAGAGCAATTCCCTTGGTGCAGGTGCAGTCCATTCCTTCTTAGGGCTCATCATTGACTCTTCATGTAGACCTCAGGAGCCCTCAGTTCCTGTGATTTCCCTCTGCCAATGACAGTTTGCCAAGGCATCCCAACCAAACAGCATCATGGTCTTCTGCAGAGGCAGATGGACCCTACTTGAAGTTTGTTTTAAAATATTCAAACTGATGGTGCCACACACATACTGAGAGAGTATGGAAAGGTGTATAGCTCACATAATGGAGGTCTTTGGGCAGCAGGGCAGGCCTCTTAAGTAGCCCCAAGTGGCTTGAGAGAGTAAGGGGAGGAGACCAACCAGGGCTTTTAATGTGGGGGCAAGTGTTCCCGCCAGCAGAGGAAGTCCCCAGCCTTTCTAGAAGCATGTTCACACGAGGGCACAGGGGGAAGAGGAGGGTGAGGATTGAGAGCCATCAATATTCAGATGGGAAACATGGAGTCAGTTTCCTCATAACAAACAGGCTCTGCATCAGCTCATCCTGGTCCAAATCAGTGTACAGGATTCCCTCATGCGCATATCTTTCCTCCCTTGAACTTGGTGGGTAAGTCATGGTAGTGTGGATATTTATTTATTTATTTATTTATTTATTTATTTATTTATTTAGAAAGTGTGAGTGGGGGGGCACAGAGGGAAAGGGAGAGATAGAATCTCAAGCAGACTCCTCGCTGAACATGGAGCCTGACCCAGGGCTTGATCTCATGACCTGAGCCAAAATCATGGGTTGAATGCTTAACCAACTGAGCCACTCAGGGGCCCCTAAAAGAAAGTCTTTTTATTAAGAGTTTACAGAAATCCAGATTAAGAAAAGCTGGAAGCTGAACATGAGTTGGTTACCTTCTAGAATGATTCAGGTCTCAGGCAATGAGGAAGTAAGAAAGGAAACGGGGGTGTGGATTCAAGATATGTTGTGGAGGTAGGTTACCCACATCTTATTAGATTTCTCACTACCCAGAGCTTCTTGGCTTTCCTCCATCTGTTGTCAATCAGTTCAAGTTTTGTGTTTATATGATGAGAAAAGAAATATATGTAGTGTAGAAAGAGCTTTGGAGAGTTGGTGGACTGTGCTATTTGTCCCAGTAAAAGGTTTTCTGAACATGATAACTAGACAGGACCCACAGTCTGATCAGGATTGCATGACTAAGCTGGGAGTGAGTAGCTCATTTTGTATGCCTCCATCCTTATATGCCAGCTCCCATGAAAAATGTTCTCTCCCAACTCCATTATTCCCATCTTCTGCTGGACTGATTTTTACCTTTATTCTCAACACCTTCATTTGTTTTGTCTTGCAAGCTTAATTAAAGTTTAAGGTGGGCAGACATTACTGAAGACAGAGTGATCTCTTTTTAATGACATGTTGCAGTTGGAACCCAGCCTTTTAGGAAGTGCAAAACTGGGAGAAATTTTGTCTGACTCCTTCCACTTGGTGGGGTGACTCAAGGACCAATTTAGATTTTGCTGAAATTATAGTAACATTTTAGAAAACTTAAGCTTTCCATGCGTGAGTGCAAAGGATGCACACACATGCAAGCATCGGGATGAGGGAGTCCTTGACCATCTGCATTCCCCCAAAGAAGCGTCCATTTCTGGAAATATAATGGATATTGTTGAAGATGGAATGCTGGCAGCTCTGTGTTGGAGAAAGGTCTAGGAAGTCCTTTTTTAAAATTTTTTATTGTTATGTTAATCACCATACATCATTAGTTTTTGATGTAGTGTTCCATGATTCATTTTTTGTGCATAACACCCAGTGCTCCACGCAGAACATGCCCTCTTTAATACCCATCACCAGGCTAACGCATCCCCCCACCCCCTCCCCTCTAGAACCCTCAGTTTGTTTTTCAGAGTCCATCGTCTCTCGTGGTTCGTCTCCCCCTCCGACTTACTCCCTGGGAAGTCCTTTTTTAAAGATTTTTTTATTTATTGAGATAGAGAGAGTTTTGGGGGGGGGCTGAGGGAGAGGGAGAGAGAATCCCATGCAGACTCCACACTGAGCTCAGAGCCCTGCAGTGTTCAATCGCATGACCCTGAGATCATGACCTGAGCTGAAATCAAGAGCTGGAGGCTTAACTGCCCCAGGTCTGGGAACTTCTGATTATTTTCAAACACAATGACTTAGAACATGACAGTTTTTTTCTTTGTCACTTTTATTACAGTAGACATTGTGTAATAAAGTTTTCACTGTAGAAAAATTAGAAAACATTAAAATATCGAAATAACATGCCCCAATTCTACCACTCATCAATTACCATTATAAGTCATTTGGTGTATATTTCTATACAATTAGTTAAAATAGTATCACATTTTGCACTTTTTAATCTATTTAGTTCACTGATGAAAATATAATAGAACAGTCTTTTTTAAATAATTAATAATTCCATATTTATCAACTGAGCACCTATTATGTACTCAGCATGTGAGATATTGAGCACAGAATAGGGCGACAGATGTGCTCTCCCAAAACTTAGTTTAGTGGAAGAGATAGTCATTCATGAAGGACCATGCAGTATGTTGTTACAAACTGTGATCATTATGTGCAATAAGCACAGAGTGTATGATAAGAGGCTGGTGTAATTTGGAGGGTCAAAGAGGTTCCCTGTGAGGAAGGGATGTTGTGGGGCAGCTGGCTGGTCAAGACAGTGATACTCTCCTACTTATCTTCACACCTCAGGTGCTGTGTCACTGATCCTGCTACAGTCTTAGTATGGTTAGAAAGCCCCCTTCTCTTTCTCCTACTCCCTTACTCCTCTTTATTGAGGGAGTAGCCTTGAGATCCATGAGTCTGGCTCCAAGCCTTCCTCACTGTGCTGTCCAGACTCCCTGTTCATGTGCCCCTGAATCTCTGTCCAATCGTGCATTCTTCTCTTTTAGACATAGCTCCAGTGTCAGGTCTTTTTTCAACAGGGGAGAGGAGAGGTCTTTTCTGTTCTCATCACCACTTGCAGGAGGCTAAGATAAGCTTCTTCAATAAAATATGTGGTACAATAGTGAGGCCTTTTGATTGCAGGTGAGAGGAACAGTCCTCCAGCAGAGCCAGAGTCAGATTCATGCAGCAGTGACCAGCTGACACTGCCATGTTAGCATAACCTAGTAAGTGAGAGGTAGGCTTGGTTTCCCAGGCCCTCCAGTGCAAGTCTGAGCAGCACTTTTCGGAAAACCTGGCTCATTCTTTTACTAGATGTGTAACTTGGGCAGGTTGGTGAAACTTTGCCAATCTCAGTTTTCTCACTGATGAAGTAGAGATGCTGACTTTGTTGTTGGTTTCTGTTGTTTTGTCTGCTAGGAGTCTCTTTCTTTGGGGAATGGTCCAACACAATCTGGTGCTGGAGGGGCTGCCATTCGCCAGCCCCACATCTCTGTCCACAGGGCTGGACATGGAACTCAGGCCTGGCCAACAATAGTGACCTACTCTCTTAACCACAGAGAGCAGCCCAAAGCTGGGAAAGTGACTTGAGTGAGGTCAGTTAGAATCCTTTTCTGGGGTCTTGTTTATTCTAACGACAGAGGCCAACCCTGTCTTTATCCTTGTATCAATAACTAAAGGGAGCTGCTGAAGCCATGTTTCTTATTACATAGCAGAAAGCCTGTCTGGAGTAGGAGAGAATAAACCAAAGAGAGCCAAACATAAGTGGGGGGAGGAGAGGGAGGAGAGGGGGAGGGGTACCAGGGTCATATCACTCCAGGAAAGACCCTCTCCCTCGTCATCATCCCCAAGGCCACATTTACCTCCAGACTTCCCTCTTAATGTGTTTCTTCAAAATTTCTTTTTTGTTGGTATTAGTTTTGGTTGGTTTTCTAGCACTGGAAACTAGAACTAAAAAAAGTCCTGGCTAGATAAAATATCTACTTTATAGAGTTGTGAACATTAAATTAATTGTTGTATTTGTTAAGTGCTTAATTAGCACAGTATCTGAAGAATGGCAAGTACTTAATAACTTATGGTTAATAGTATTGGTGGGACTTGTCTTCTTCCTTGAACCTGAGCAGTAAAGTGTCATCTGTGGCTTTCAACAGCATCAGCATCATCTGGGAGCCTGTTAGAAATGCTAAATCTTGGTCCTTATGTGTGATCTTCTCAATCAGAGTGTGCATTTGGCAATGTCCACACTTGAGTTGTCTACAAAATACACTATAGAAAGCACTGGCCTGGGTATGGTGATGACTTCTTAGATCTACCACCAAAGGTATGATCCATGTAATAAAGAATCAATAAGCCGGACTTTATTAAATTGAAACCTTCTGTCTGTGAAAGATAGTATCGAGTTAGAAGACAAGCCACAGACTGGGAGAAAATATTTGCAAAGACATATTTGACTGTTATCCAAAATATACAAAGAACCCCCTGAGTAAAAAAGACAAGAAATAACAAGTGTTGGCAAGGATATGGAGAAAAAGGAACGCCTCATGCACTGTTGGTGGGAAAGCAAGCTGGTGCAGCCACAGTGCAGAACAGTATGAAAGTTCCTCAGAAAATTAAAAATAGAATTGTCATATGATAAAAATTTATTGCCATGAATTCCACTACTCAGTATTTACCCAAAGAAAATTAAAACACTAATTCAAAAAGATGTATGTACCCCTGTGTTTATTGCAGTATTATTTACAATAACCGAGATATGGATCCAATTTTAGCATATGTGCTGCCAAAGTAAGCACAATAACCAAGGTATGGAAACAACCCAACAGACGAATGGATAAAGAAGATGTGGTGCATATCTACAATGGAATATTACTCAGCCATAAAAAAAGAATGAGATCTTGTCATTTACAAGAACATGGATGGACCTAGAGGGCATTTGCTAAGTGAAATAAGTCAGACAAAGACAAATACTATATGATTTTATTCGTGTGTATTTTGATTTAAGAAACAAAACAAACAGAAAAAAGAGACACACAAACAAACAAATGAAAACCAGACTCTTAAATACAAAGAATAAACTGATGGTTTCCAGACTGGAGGTTTGTGTGCTTGTTGGGGGCGGTGGGCAAAATAGATAAAGGGGATTAATAGCACACATACTATGAGGAGCACTGAACAATGTACAGAATTGTTGAATCAATATATTGTACACCTGAGACTAATATAACACTGTACTTCAATTAAAAAACTTTTTAAAATAAAAAAATGACATTCTTTTCTGGTAAAAAATGACATCTTGCTCTCTTTGATATACATATGTATGTATATATATATAGACATACACACATGTATATTTCAACAATGAAAAAATTTTAAAGTTCAACGATAAGAAAACAAATGACTCTAATAAAAAATGGGTCCAAAGATCTTAACAGATATTTCACCAAAGTAAATCTGCAGATGGCAAATATGTATATGAAAAGATGCTCCACATCATATGCCTTCAGGGAAATGGAAGTTAAGACAATAGTGAAAAGGGGCACCTGGGTGGCTCAGTCAATTGAATGAGTGACTTCGGCTCAAGTCATGATCTTGGGGTCCTGGGATGGAGCCCCACATCGGGCTTCCCACTCAGCAGGGAGTCTGCTTGTCCCTGTACCCCCTCTTCCCCCTCCCCTCACTCATGCCTTCTCTCTCTCAAAAAATAAATAGAATCTTAAAAAAAAAAAAGACAATAGTGAGATACCACTATATGCTTATTAGAATGTCAAAAACCCAGGACGCTGACAACACCAAATGCTGTTGAGGATGTGGAGCAACAGGAACTCTCACTTTTGGGGTGGGAATGCAAAATGATATAGCCACTCTGGAAGACAGTTGGTGGTGTTTTTTTTGTTGTTTGTTTTGTTTTTATAACACTAAACATACTGTCACTGTAGGATCTAGCATTCTTTTTTTAAATTAACATATAATGTATTATTTGTTTCAGGGGTACAGGTCTGTGATTCATCAGTCTTACACAATTCACAGTGTTCACCATAGTACATACCCTCCACAATGTCCATCATCCAGCCACCCCATCTCTCCCACACCCCACCTCTCCAGCAACCCTCAGTGTGTTTCCTGAGATTAAGAGTCTCTTATGTTTTGTCTCCCTGTCTGGTTTTGTCTTGTTTCATTTTTCTCTCCCTTCCCCTATGATTCTCTGTCTTGTTTCTCAAATTCCTCATATCAGTGAGGTCATATGATACATGTCTTTCTCTGATTGACTTATTTCGCTTCAAGGAGACAGGAGCCAAGGCAACAGGCAAACAGAAGGCCTCCTCTACATGAGGAGGAGAAGAAACCTGCCTTTGAGGCACAGTGACCCTGCCCACTAGTAAATATGGCCCTATGAACTCCATATTTCCACTCCAGCTCCCTCCAGGAGCTCACCTCCTGGGAATTCCTGTATCCAGGTGTGTCCACCAGAGTGCCAAGGATGGATACACAGAGCATAGGGGCCTTATTTAGTTTTAACAATTAAAAATGTATTCATCTTTGTTTCAAACTGGATGGCTCAAAACAACTGAAATTATTCTCTCAGTTCTGGAGGCCAGAAGTCTGAAATCAGGATCACTGGGCCATAATCAAACTTTCAGCAGGGCTGTGCTCCAGGGGCTTTAGGGGAGAGTCTGTTCCTAGCTTCTTCTAGGAAAGAAGGAGGAAAGAGCAGGTAGAGCAGAAAAGTAACAAGGGACTGAAATTGTTGCTTACAAAACAACCCATCCCTGCCCCACTGCCTCCCATGTACACATTATGGGGAAAGGGAGCTTGGGCCACAAATGGTGCTCCTTCTCTACCTCCACTCCCATTTCCCCAGCTGATCTCATCTCCCCAGCTGATCTCATCTCCCCTTTCCCCTCTCTACCCCCTGAACTTACTCAGCCGTCCATGCCCCATTTCAGGGCATTGTGTCATGCCATGCCCTATACACACCAGGAAAGTGGACCACCCTTGATGTCCCCTTTTCCATCATACCCCTATATCCAACTGGAAATTTAAGCCTTTTTATCCTCCACTAAAAATCCTTGGGAAAGAATCTCCTTTTTCCATTATTTTGTCATCTTTTGCAGGAGACTCACAATACCCAAATCTGATCCATTGTTGCCCCGATGGAACCCCTTTAGTGGCTTCCTGTTATGTTTAGCATAAAGTTCTAGCTTGTTATGGTTTAAACTTGCTTTCTTTTGAGATTCCCCACTCCTCTTAATTTTACTCTGCCCTTCACTCTAAACTGTAGACTATGGCCACACAGATGCTGTATGTCTTGACCACAGAAGTGGTTTCATGGCTTTGAGTCTAGTGTCCTTTCTGCTGTGTGATCTTCTCTGGCTCCCCACCAGAACTGGGAGAACAAAGCCCAGCCCTTTGATGGTGCTTCTCTCTGACACTGGAAGAGGAAACCTGACTAGAGGGATCCTGGGAGGACAAGTCATCCTGGACATTGCCGATCAGCATCTTTGTCATTTCCAGCAAGAGTCTCAGAATCAATATACTTGTTCCAAAAGTTTTCAGATCACCTCCTAAACTGAGCTGATTCCCATCCTTGGTATTCTTCTAGAATGTATACATTCACTTCTTTTATTTTTTAAGATTTTATTTATTTATTTGACAGAGAGAGACACAGCGAGAGAGGGAATACAAGCGGTGGGAGTGGGAGAGGGAGAAGCAGGCTTCCTGCCGAGTAGGGAGCCCAATGCAGGGCTTGATCCCAGGACCTGGAACCATGACTTGAGCTGAAGGTAGATGCTTAATGACTGAGCCACCCAGGCACCCCAACATTCACTTCTTGTTTAAGGAAACTTGGTTTACTTTTTTCTTTAATAAGTTTATAAGATGCCAATCTTTGCACTTAATGATTTTTTGTGGTAAATTAAGGGAAACAACTCTAATTCTACTCCATATCTAGACTACTACCTCCTTCTGGTCCTTCTGCTTCCTTCTTCCAGTGTGTGAGCTTCTGCAGGGCAGCCATCTCAGCCCCACCCAAGCATGTCACTCAGTGCTTCCTTCTCTGCTGGAGTGTGTACAGTTGTGCAAAGACTGTCTGATGGTGTAGTAGATCTCTTGGAAAATAGTGTACTCTCCTATCAAAACAGGTCTGATGATATGTAGCTGTTGATTAAGTACCACAACTTTGAATTGTTTGAGCATTTGCCCAGAAGTGACTGAGCAGCCTCGAAGAGTCAAGATTATTTTGTCTCCGCTATCAGAGGAAATGGGGGCTCATGAGTATGTTGAGTTCAGCTGTGGAGGAATACATGTTGCATCTCTGCACAGGTAAATTTTAACCTTGGGCAGAAGACCTGTCCCCTTGAGAGCAATTGGTTCCCCCACCTAAACAGACAACATTTTTGCTTCAGGTCAAGCTCCTGGCCTGGGTCTAAACTATTGCTTCTTGGAAAGCAAGTTTGGTTTTACCCAAAGGAAAAGTCTATTTTGCGTGGTGCGATCTATAGTCCATCCCATGTATGCCCCATGGAAGAAAGTTCTCTGTATCCTGCTTTTCCTGCTGTTGGTTGGGTGGCATTTATCACCTGCTATCTCTAGGTCAGGGGTGCCCTCCAGTCACAGCATCTCCTGTTAATGGATAAAATAGGAACATTTGCACCCTATATGCCAATATGGTGGCCATTTTAATGGATAAACCAATAGAACTGAAAATTTAAGTCTTCTCTGCACTTTGTACTGGACTTACCACTTTATGCATGCTCTATAAATGTAGGAGAAGAGATGATGATAATGAAAAAGTCCTGGAGAGTCATAGTTATAAGTTCTGAACAGGTCCGCCCCAGCAAAAGGGTCTGCTCAAGCTTTCTTAGCCTGTCTCCTATTTAGGATCTGTGCAAACAGACACCTAATCAGATGGAAGAGAAGACTGCTTGCCCTCTTTAGAAGGTGGAGGGGGCTGCAGCCACCATAAATGACATCACCTGAATGTCTGCAGCGACCTCACTTCTAATAGAGAAGTCCTGGAGATCTTTCAGGCCAGCTTCATGAAACTGAGACAGGTAGCCTGGTAACTCTGAGAAAAACTGCCATGTGCTCTGGGTGCACCTTTTGGGCTCTGTCCACTCTGGGTCCTGCCTAAGGGAATGAAACAACCTTTCTCTGCCCAACCGGAACTCTCAAATGGTACCTTGATTTGCTTATGGAAATTCACTGGAATTGTAGTCACATGCCCTGTCCATTCCAACATAGTTCTTCCTCCAGCTAAGACCAATAACTGTGGGAAGGAGTAGCAGCTGAGGGCCACTCCGTTTTGAAACATTTTCCATGCACTCGCAAACCCCCTACATCTTGCCTTGATCACACTCCTGGAACCTGGTCTTCCTTGTGGCAATTAAGTCCATTGATCTCCTGATTCTATTTTCAATGTCCTCCTCTGCCCCAACACCTAGGATAGTGCTTCCATCCATGGAGACAATAGTTATTTACCAAAGTTCCTCGTTTCCTACTCATTTATGCACAGAAATATGACTCATGGAAGGAGCACAAAACTAATTGGAAAAAAAATGGAAAAAATCAAATTAGGCATGAGAAAATAAAGGAGTGAAGCCATGTAAGCTAATAAGAGAAAAAAACAGCTTTGATGATGAGACTGAATTGATAGCATAGATAGAGTGGTGGGGGGGGCGATACACCCAGGAAGTGATCAAAAAAGGCAAGAAACTTAGGTGGAGTTTAACATGAACATGAGTTATTAACAAATGGAGCAACAGGTTTTGTTTTGCAAGATGAAAAGTTCCAACCAGTTTAGTCCACCAATTGATTTTGTTTTGTTTTGGTTTTCTTCCCCATAGAATTGCTTGGTTGTTAGATTCCTCTTTCCTCATTAAATTGCCTGATTTAATTTAAAGATATAATGAACCCCTCTTAAAGACAGATGGGGCAGAGCAGAGAACTGTCCTGGAAACATGACAGAATTTTCACAGGTTGGGTGGCAGATGGACTGTCATCAGTGTAAACAGAGGAGAAGGTTAACAAGGAACATCTGGTTCATCTGTAACTCTAGTTCATCTGTAAATTGCTGAACCAGAGTGTTCCCTGGAATGAAAGACTCCTTATCCTGGGATTACATCTTTCTGTGAGAATTAAGCTACGCATTAAGTCTGATTACACAAGAAACAGAAAATAAGGGAACAGAGAGTAGACAGAGAGGGAGAATCCAGGGAACCAAGTCTTCCCAGCCTGATGGCCATCTCCTGCTTCCAATAGCTGCTTCCTTCTGCGGAAGTGTTTTTGCCACTGGTCTCCCCAGTGCCATCTTGGGTCCCTTGGTAGCCTGATGTGGAGGTCATACAGGGTCCCTCCCAAGGCCAGGAAAGGCCAACATTTACTGAGGCACTTTACATACAGCCTACAAATCCTTACACATGAGGAAACAGAAGATGGCAGAAGTTCAGTCATTTCCCCAAGTTCTGCTAAGTGGTGAAGTTGTGCTTTGAGGCCATCTGAAGCCCAAGCCTGCACTGCTTCCACTGAGCCATGCTGTCTTGTTCACAGGAAAACTTTTTTTCCCCCAAAACCTTATTCAGACTGTGTAGTTGCATTAGGAAAACAAGTCTAACAAATAATGCAGGGTCACATTGTACTAGGATGTCCTTTGGCTTGTACTTTGAGAGAGAACTCACGTTTGCTGACTTTTCCCTGGATCATTTTCTGAGTTTTAAGGCAAACGTCTTGAAGGCTATTTCATGTAGACCCTATGTTTCCTTCAAAATTCATTCCACAAGCTTTGTTGTGTACCTACTAAGACGAGTTTCTATGTGAAGTATCTGGATATGATAAAAACACATCCCCGCCTATAGGATGTTCAAGATTAAGTGAAGGAGACAGTCATGGGCAGTGAGCTATATATACCTGATTAATGCAGTGGTACAGGCTGAGCACCAGAGCCGAGAAAGAGCCTCATACCTTCAACAACTATTTACTGGGTGCTTACTATGCCTCTCTATTTCTCTCTTCTCTCTCTGTCTTGTGCATGCCTAAGCATGTTATTTCCAAGAATTGGATAGGGAGTATAGTGGGTACCTGCTGTCTTTTCCTGTCCCCCTTTTCCCATTGTTTTGCTGGCACTACACCCTTTTTCTTCTAGGGAACTGTTCTTTCTCCACTCCCTATCCATGTGACTCTAAGTGTGGCTTGACTCACTTCCTGATGTGGAGACACAAGCATGTTCCCTATTCTGGTCCAGAGATAGATTTGGGAATGAGTGTGTGATCCAAATCAGACTAGATCAGAGTTATCCCCGGACACTCATTGGATCGGTGGAGAAAGAACACTCTCTTCTGTGGTTGCTAAGCAGTTGGGGTGCACACCTGAATATGCAGGCTTCCCCAGCAGAGAGCCTCATATAGAATGAAGCTGACCTAGAGGAAATACAAAAGAAAGGCTGAGATGGACTGGACCTGGGTGGTCATTTTGCATTCTGGGCCCAGCTATGTGTGGGCAGATGTGTGGATTTGCCAGATGTGTGATCCCCCAAACCTCCAGCACAATTTTCACACCAGCTCATCAGGAAGAGTTGAGTAGCTGTTAATCACATGATACGCTCTGACTTTCATCTGCTATTGTTCTTGGTAAATGACATCTTTGGAAAGCCCATTGGAGGAAGGGTGTCTGGCAGGGTAGGATCCAGGTGTGCTTGGGTTCCTGGTCATAATCTCAATCATGATACTGCCAAATGTCATCAATACTCTCAGCAGAGGCCATGCAATCATTTCCCCACTTGTATTCAGATAAGATTTAAGTTCTCTAAGAGCTTTTGTCAACAACATCAATGGTTATTTGTAGGGTCATGTCATTGGCTTTCTTATCCATGAAACTGTTAATGAACTGTGGCTACAAAACCTGAAAAAGATGTGAAATGGAAACACTCAAACCTCTGTATCCCATGATGTTTATATACAACCAATTACTTGCAATCATCACAAGGGACTTTAACTTGAAATAAAACACGCTTTCCTTTATACCTTAAAAAGTATGGTGACAGATGGTAGCTACACTTGTGGTGAACACAGCATAACATATAGAGAAGCTGAATCACTATGGTGTACACCTGAAACTAATGCAACATTATGTCAACTCTACTCAAATAAAAAACTTTTTTTTTTTTTAAAGTACAGATACCAGGGTGCCTGGGTGGCTCGGTCAGTTGAGTATCTGACTCTTGGTTTTGGCTTAGGTCATGATCTCAGGTTTGTGAGATCGAGCCCTGTGTCGGGATCTCCACTCAGTGGGGAGTCTGCTTGAAATTCTCTCTTTCCCTCTCCCTCTGCCCCTCACCCTGCTCATGCTCTCTCTCTCTCTCTCTCTCAAATAAATAAATAAATAAATAAATAAATAAGACTTTAAAAAAAAGTACAGATACCATAGTTAGGCCTTTCTACTTGTATAAAGTGCTAGTTGAACACCACCCAACTATTAAAATGACTAAATAAAACCCAAACTAACAGTAACATATCTGGCAAGAATGTGGAGCAACAGGAACTCTCAGTCATTGCTAGCGGTAATGCGAAATGGTACAGCCACTTTGGAAATTGGTTTGGCAGTTCTTACAAAGTTAAATACAGACCTACCATATGATCAAGTAATCACACTTGGGGGTTGAAAACATGTTCACACCAAAACCGGCACGTTGAATGTTGATAGCGGTTCTATTCACAATTTCCCAAACTGGTAGCAACTAAAATGTCCTTCAAAATGTGGTTGGATAGCTGTGGTTCATCCATACAATTGAATATTATTCAGAAGTAACAGACATGGAGAAAACTTAATGCATATTGCTAAGTGGAAACGCCAGTTTGGAAATGTTACATAGTGAATGAGTCCAACTATATGACACTCCAGAGTGTCATAAGGCAAAAGTATAAAAACTATATAAAGATCAATGACTGCTAGAGGTTCGAGGGTGAGGGACGGGGAGGGAGGAGTAGGTTGTGCACAGATTTTCACCGCTTTAGTGAAACTATTATGTTTGACAGTGTGACCATGCATTTGTGGACAACTAGAACTGTAAAACACCAAGTGTGAACCATATTATAAACTAAAAACTTTAATCAACTTTAACAAATGTACCACACTAATACAATGTATTAATTAATACTAGGGGATACTATAAAGGGAGGATTTTATGGGAACTCTCTGTATTCTCTACTCAGTGTTTTGCTTTTTGTAAATCTAAAAGTGTTTTAAAAATGAGGAATTAACTTAAAAAATGTTATTGATAACTCAAACAATTTATTCAATAATTCAGAGTGTGGATGAAAGGTCTTGCATAAAATGCAAAACAATAATTTAGGTGTGTGATGTGATTTGGAATCTTAAATTTTATAACAAGTAATAAGCAGATTAAAAGCTTTATAAATAGATTAGTATTTCCAAATACACATGCAGTAAAATTTGCTGAAAAATATGTTTCCCAGTTTCTAGTCTTTTATGCAGCTCTAAACACAACTGCAGAGAATTGGGTCAATCAGAAATTAACTCTGAATATTGAAAAGAACAAGAATGTTATGGCACAGTTAACATTTTAGTGTGAAAATCTGTATGTACATGGCAAAAATCAATGCACACATTGATAAACGCATATTTTGTAAGTAAACAATAAAATAAAATAAAGCATTAGTTAAGGAAATAAGCTTATTAACTCTCCACCCCATTCACATAGCATACAAAATATTAAACATTGTACAAAAGAAACTTAAGCACCCATCTAAAAGTTCAAACCACAGATTATGCTTTGGTGCTACTGGCTATAAAATGTCATTTTAAATAAAAATGACAATACATATGGAAACATATTTCTAGTAAGATTTTTCAGCTGTGATGGCATAAATCCTCCTGCTGTGAATTATACCACACTTTGCCTGCAGGTGTAAAGAAATCACTGCCCTGGAAATGACTCTAGATTTAATTTTTGTATTTCTATGTGAACTCCTGAGGGGGACATATATATCTTCAAGAACGAGAACATTCCCCCGTGCAAGCTCTCCCTTCCCCAGGCTCTGTGCAATATTCTGTGCCCCATGGCAGGAATAATGCTTAACCATTGGCATCATAAATCGCTTAAAGGACAAGGTGTGGGTGATTTGAAAGATATATCAAGTGGAACTGAGCAAATTAGGCTTGTCCCTGTTGTTTCATCTTTATTTATTAATGGCAATAATTCTGTGCTAATCTTTTGTACAGCACTGTATCCATTATGTGGCGTGGAAAGCTCTTTAAATGATTGTCATTGCTGTCTTCCTTCTTCTACACAGGTGAAAGGTGCAGATGGTTCCAATTCCTTAGTGTGAGGCCGTGAGATCAGCAGATTCTTGTGGTTCCTGATGTTAAGGGGGTCTGTACAGACTCATCCTCTCCCCCCCAAAATAAGAACTTATAACTGATGAAGTAAGCAATAAACAGATCAAAGCAGACAAAAGTAATGTCATTTTAGTTTTCAGGCACTGGGGATGGTAACCTTAATTTTGTTGAAAGTATGAGCATGATTCAAGACAGAACATGTCAGTCCGAAGAAGTGGGGCCAGTCGCCCCTGTAAGTCATGAAAAGTCAAGTCAGTAGAGGATATGGGCACTGCTCATCTAAGCTCTGCGGCCTGGGGAGGAGCCAGCAAGGTTTCCAGTTGTCTGGTCCCACTGCCCTAGCCATAGCTTTTGAGGGGATGGATAAAGGAGAAGAGAGCTGATGGACTCATTGGTAAGACCACTTCTACTAAGCATTTCTCTCCTCCCCTCCCCGGTCCAATGCCGTGGTCACCTAGCAACCTTCTGATTATGAGGTGGCTTTTCATGTGCATGTTCTAACTATAGGAAGAAATGGTTTAGCCATATACATTTTGAATTTTGGGGTTCTTCTGATATAATTTCTTACTTTTAAAACAATTTTATTGTGGTAAATATACTCATCACATATTATTTACAATTTTAACCATTTCTATGTGTAATAGCTCAGTGCCATTAGGCATAGCCACAGTGTTGAGTTACTATCACTAACTACTGTCCATTTCTAGAACTTTCTCGTCAGCTCAAACAGAAACTCTGTCCCCATTAAATACCAACTTCCCATTTCCTCTCCTCTTAGCCCCTGACAAGGACTACTCTTTGTTTCTCTGAATTTACCTATTCTAGATGCCCCGAATAAGTGGAAAATGCAGTATTTGTCCCTTTTTCTGTCTTCTTCCATTCGGCATAATGTTTTCACCCATGTTGTAGTGTGCATCAGTTTTATTCCTTTTTTAAAAAAGGTTTTTAAAAATTAATTAATTAATTAATCTTTAAAAAAAGATTTCATTTATTTATTGGACACAGAGAGCGAGAATACAAGCAAGAGTGGCAGGCAGAGGAAGAGGGAGAAGCAGGCTCCCCACGGAGCAGGGAGCCCCATATGGGGCTTAATCCCAGGACCCCAGGATCATGACCTGAGCTGAAGGCAGACGCTTAACCGACTGAGCCACCCAGCGCCCTTAAATTAATCTATTTGAGAGAGAGAGAGATCAAGAGGAGCGGAGGGAGAGGGAAAAGCAGATTCCCCCTGAGCAGGGAGCACAATTCAGGGCTCATTCCCAGGACCCCGAGATCACGACCTAAGCCAAAGGCAGATGTTTAACCAGTTGAGCCACCCAGGTACCCCCTAGAGTTTTATTCCTTTTTAGGGGTGAATTATATTCTATTGTATCTATACTATGTTTTGTTTACTCCTTAATCTGTTGATGGACATTTGGGTTGTTTCTACCTTGTGAATAATGCTACTGTGAACATGGGTGAACATGTATTTGAGTCCTTGCTTTCTATTTGTTTGGGTATATACTTAGAAGTGGAATTGCTAGATCACATGGTAATTCCATATTCAACTTTTGAGAAACTGCCAAAATGTCTTCCATAGTGGCTGTGCCATTTTGCATTCCTACCAATAATGCAGAAGGATACCAATTTCTACAAATCTACACCAAGACTTGTTCTTTCCTTTTCTTTTTTGGGGGGGGTAATAGCCATTCTAATGCATGCGAAGTGGCATCTGATTCTGGTTTTGACTTGTATTTCATGAATGATTCTTGATTATGAGCATCTTTTCCTGTGCTTATTCGCCATTTGTGTATCCTTTTTGGGGAAATGTCCACTCAAGCCCTTTGCCCACTTTTTAAAATTGGGTCAAATGATGTAATTTCATAATGTAAATTTGTGTAAGTTCTTCTTTGGTTATCTAATTCCTAGGCAACCTGGTGTCGGGAGAGACTGGGTTGGTCATGTTGACGCCAGAAGCTTGGCATAGCAGTTATTTCTATTATGAATTAAAATTTCCTTGTGTTTTATACTACAGTCTTCTGAGCCTGGCTAATGTGACTTCATGCCTAGGATATGGCTTTGCTCTTGAGGTGCTGGCAAATCAAGATTCTCAATGTGTGAGGCAGAAGTGTAAACCCAGCTCATTGTTTATTGACCACTGTGATGAAAACACCCCCTGAGGTTTTGGGGAGAGAGCTATTGGCTCTCCTTGTTTTTTGGTTTATCTAAAAGCTGCACTATCTAGTATATATAGTACCCACTAGCTACATGTGGCTTTAAAACTAACCTTTAAAATTAAATTGAAATTAATTAAAATTAAATAAAATGAAAAAGTCATTCCTATAGTCTCACCAGCCATCTTTCAACTACTTGGTAGCCACACAGGGCCAGTGTCTACTGTACTGAACAATACTGATATGGAATTTTCCCCATCATCTCAGAAAGTTCTATTGCACAATGATGATTTAGGAATTCATGCATTTTAACATGAGCATTGGAACCAGATAAGTAAAACAATAATAATAATAAAAAAATGACTGCAGCAGTAAGGAAAATGTTAGAACAGAATCGAAATAGATACTATAACTACTAGGAAAGAGTCCACTGGTATTCTCTGTTATAGAATCACTTGTAAAAATGAGCTTAAGACTAGTGTCATTGTCATAGGATCAGTGTGAGCACGGAGTGAGGATTACCAGCCTAGCACATGATAAGCATCGTAGAAGCATGTGACAAGCACAGAAATGCACTATTCAGATCTCCTGCTCACAGGAGTGCCGTTGAATGTGCTGTGCACACTGAGGCCAAGCTTCTTAGGGACCGCCACCAGCCAATAGCAGAGTGTGGCAGGGTGTTAGTGCCCCAGGGGGCTTTGACTTGAGGACTCCCCAGGGGTCTGGTCCACACCTTTTGGAACTGTGACGTCCTCCAAAACTCTTCCTCATCCAATCCATCCTCCTCCCTTCTCTCTTTCCACGTGCGTCAAACCTACAGCATGGTCTGAAGGCTGTCCCATCTCTAGGTCCTCCTACTCTTTCCCCCAAGACACCATCTGCATGTCTAATCTTGTCTTAGCATTGGCTATGTGGCAGACCTGAACTGAAGGAAATTCTTGCTTCTGTGAGCATTACTTTCTGGGAGACATATTGTCATCTTTTGCCACATGAAGCTTTCAAGCATCCTTCTTACATTAAAATGCCCACATCAGCTGAGCAAGCACTGTTTCTTCCACTTCTTCTGAGACCTTCACAGTGGGAAGCTCTTCTGAGCTCCCAGCTCTGACAGCACAGGCTGGTAGCACATCTTTCTGGGGTCCTCCAGAGGCGACTCTAATTTGGAGCTCTTGGAAGGGATGTTGTCTTCTGTGTTACATTCAGGTCTCTGAGACACATTCAAAATCCAGACGTAGCCCATCAGTTTTGCTCTTGGGTATAGGTTACCTACTTTCAATTGCTTTATGCAAGAACACCCTATACCTTTAAGCCATCAGTTTCATGGAAAAAGCTGGAGATACTGCTTTTCCCCTAGTTTCAGAACCTTCCGTTAACCTTACTGTCGTCTTTCCCAGCTTGGTCAAAACCCCAAATGAAGCCCTTCTGAGCACAGCACCTGAGCTCCTGTTTTTTATCTGTTGCCCAATCAATGCTCAGGCCTTTCCTTCTGTGGAATTTTACCTCTTCAGGTGTTCCCTTTCATCTTCCAGGGCCATGTCTATCCAGATTGTTGCCATTATTTACCTATGCAATGCCCGACATAAATACCAGGGTTTCCCACGACCTGAAACAACCTACAGGTTCTGCAAGGTAAAAAGGCATTTGTAGCAGATCCTGGTGCCCCACCAATAGCCCCTTGGGTCCTACCACTGTAGCAGCCTGGCTTCCAACTACCAACATCTGCATCATTGCCAGAGGGTTTCTTCTTGCCCCTAAGCTCTCTGTCTATGTGTGCTGTAGGCCAGACAGCCTGAAGGGGAGTTCATGCTTCAGTTTCTTCACTGCAGGAACCCTGCTGGTGACTTGCTCAATGACACCTTGTTGGTTGCCTTCTGTTCCCTGTTTCACTGCTCATTCTCCTATTTGTTTCCTCCGATCATTTCCCAATAAACATCTTGTAGTAGAATATCAGGGGAACCCAAGCAAAGATAGTGTTTTATTAAGAAGGCAATTATCATATGATCTCACTGATGAGGAATTTGAGAAACAAGGCAGAAGATCATAGGGGAAGGGAGGGAACAAAATGAAACAAGACAAAACCAGAGGGGGAGACAAACCATAAGAGACTCTTAATCTCAGGAAACAAACTGAGGGTTGGTGGAGTGGAGGGGCGTGGGAGGGATGGGGTGGCTGGGTGATGGACATTGGGGAGGCTATGTGCTATGTTGAGTGCTGTGAATTGTGTAAGACCGATGAATCACAGACCTGTACGGTGATCCTCCTGAAACAAATAACACATTATGTTAATAAAATAATAATAATAATAAAAGAAAAGATGTCCCATGGCCAAATAGGTTTAGGAACTTCTAGGCTTAACAAAAGTAAATATGATTCCTAAATGTAAGACTTCAAAACACATCTGACCTATTAATTTACTTAGTGAATCTCCAAGGATGGGAAGTAGACAGACTAACCAAAGCTATTTGGTAATGTGTTAGTGTGGGATACAGTGCATGCATGCACGGGTATCTGTGATGTAGCTTAAGAAGAGCTACGATGTGATAACTGAACAGAATGTTTGGGAAGAGCATGGTTTTGGGGATTTTTTTGGTTCCGTTTTCTAACACAATTTTACACGAAATGTATAAGACTCATTAATTCCAAGGCACACAAACACTAAAAGCATAAACATATTTTCAAGAAGCAGTGGACAAGTTAATGAGCACTGCTCACTGTGCATTATGGAGCACCATGAAACCTAAGCACCCAGGGAATGGACCGGAAGGCAAGCTGGCCAGGACTGGCATACTCATGGAGCAGTCAATAACAGAATCTTGCTCAATGCTTAATTAAGCCGTTCTGATTGTTCTCCAAATATGAGAAAATGCATTTGGAGGTTCATGCTGGTCGTTCTGCCCTCCCAATTAATCTAGTTACAAATAGGTCCTTAGCTAATTCACTTTTTCGTTATTGAGGGGACAAATCATAACAGAGCGTGAACTAGAACTAATTTAGCATGGTAAATACTTGGAAACTGAAGTGGAGAAGAAATCAGGTTCATCTAAGCCCCCAGAGCAAATTCATTTCCTGTTTCAAGACCCTTGCCTTTCCTGGGGCCAAACGGGGGCAACTTATTTAGTATCCAAAGTAAGCCTCAGCCTAGGTCTGACATTCCACCACCTCTGGGGGGGTTTCAGGACGGTCTCACAGAATCTGCCTCCACCGCTGATGCCTCAATCAAGAGAGCAAACTGTTGGATCTACAGGTCAAATTTAACCTTCCACTAGTATTTATTGGGGGCCAGTATATGTGTTTGTGTGTGTTTCTCTCTCCCTTCCAGTCTTCCTGCTGCCATCCTTCCCTCTCTCCTTCTTCCCCTCTCCCACCCCACATCTCTCAGTCTCTCTTCTGAGAGAGCAGCCTCCCCCAAATCCTACCTAAAAACCAAATTAAATAAGCATATACATGTAAACTTAATAAGTGGATTTAAAACTCACTGAGCTTCTTCATGTAAAATTTTTTTAAAAAATCTTTCCAATTTTATTTTCTCTGCAGATATTAGAATTTTTATAAATCACACATTTGCATCATTTTAAGCAACATTTGTAAACATCTGTTTTTGAAATGCTTTTTCTGTAAGTAGTCTTCTTTCCTTCCTTCCTTCCTTCCTTCCTTCCTTCCTTCCTTCCTTCCTTCCTTCTTCCTTCCTTCCTTCCTTCCTTCCTTCCTTCCTTCCTTCCTTCCTTCCTTCCTTCCTTCTTCCTTCCTTCTTCCTTCCTTCCTTCCTTCCTTCCTTCCTTCCCTCTTTCCTTCCTTCCTCTTTGTTGGTTTTACTTTTTTTTTTTTTAATCTCTACCACAAAAGCAGATTGGGAAAGAAATTTTCTATTCCTATCCCTCTCAAAACATAAGGAAATGCAGATTCAGAACAACAGTTTTTTCCATAGTTTGCCCTTTGAACATGGTCATATGTTGATGCGTAGGTTGTGCTGGTGGGAGTGGGAATGGAGGACTTTTTCCTTTCTCTCCTATTTCAGTTTACTTTCAGTTTTATCTTTTATTTTCCCCCTTCTCATTCTTATGGGTTTAATTTTTATTTTTAAAAATATATTGAACATTAGCATGTTACTAGAAGTCAAAAGTATACCTCAAGTTAAATTAGGGAAGTGCTACTCCCTTCTAAGTTCCTTCCTCCTATGTCCTCTATACTTTGTGAGCAATCAGCCTTCCTATTTTCCAGTTAACCCTCCTGGGTTTCTTTCTGAATTGTCATTAAAGCATCACCTTCATTTTCAAAGGGAGCGTTAACTTTTTCTTTTCAAACCATATGTTAGGTAGTATACCATTGTCAGTTATTTTTCTGGAACACTTGTCACTTTGATGCAGGATCGTAGAGCCCAATGGTCAAGAAAGAATTCTTGGGACATGTTACTGTGCAAAAACGTGTTTTTATGATAGCACAGGGGCAGGACATGTGGGCAGACAGAGCTGCATGGAGATTGTGAGGAAGGACGGATTATATACTTTCAAGCTTGTGGAGGGAGGGGAAAGGAGGGATAAAGTAGGTTTCCAAGGAATTTTGAAGAAAGGCTTTCAGGACCTTGAGATGCTAGCTGCTGTTAAGAGAATGTTACTTTTGGTCTCCAGCAAAACATCAGCGTAAGACAGCCATGAGTTTCTTGAGGAAGGTCACATGTTGCACGTCTCAGGAATCTATCCGTGGGCTGCAGGCTATTAGGAGATGCTAATTTAAACTACATTTCTCTTGCCCTTGTTTTCCTTGTCATTTCCCCCCTGAACAATTTTGACCTTTAAATCTTTAAGGTTGTTAAATGTGGAAGGTCTCATCTTCTGTAGCTTCTTCCTGCCTAGAGATGTGCCTACCTATGGGTCAACACTGGTCAGTCAGGGAACATACAGGGGAAGGAGGAGGCAGCCGAGTCCAATGTGGACAGCAAAGAAGTATCTCTGGTAAGGACCAGCTGTTGACATGAAGTTATTGTAGTGATGGAGTCTTGGCACCAAGTGGAGAAATATCAGAAAAAGCAACCTATTAGGATCAGGATGGCTATAAGAATGAGAAGTCCAACAAGAGACCCTTAATAGTTGACCACAGTCCTCCCAGGAACCAGGAACTTAACCAGTCCTTGAAAGAGAGGGAAGGATTCTGTAGAGCCTCAATTTGGCTATTCATATCTTTTAATAGCCCCGTGACATGTTTGTGGTAATCTGAAGTACACACTCAACACTCTGTTTAAATAAAGCATAGGTTCCTCCTTGAGCTGCAGTCATGATATCAAGGGCCATTCCAGTTTTGAAGGGCCATCTTTTCAATTTGTGGGTGACTACAAGTTGGGTCTGGTTAAAGGTGGCCACTGTATGCTTGGTTAATCCTCTATTTGCAATTTTATATCAACACAGGTGGCTCCTGGGGCAAATATGGCTAAGGGATAAAACCATCAAGAAACCCTCTGTTTGAAGTCTAACTTTAACAATACCCTAATTATGAGGAATCACTGGCATGTAGGAGAAGACTTGTCTGGGGACATGGGAGTCCCAAACTGCATCATCCGAACCAATCCTAAGGGAAGTAGAGCCATCCATTACCTCCACAAGTCCATAGTTAACCCCACAGAGTGGGGTACGTTCTGGCCTTTAAGGAGCAATTTTGTCAAGGTGACCAATTGGTCAAGGTGATAGCTGAGTTATACAATTATTGGGGAATCCATCCCATTTCCCAGCTGTTCAAATAATCCTATGCCCATGGGGTCCTATTATTCCCAAAGAATAACAAGGAAGAAGACTGTCTATGCATGAGCTATTGTAGCAATTTCTCTGAAGTTTACCTCAAGTTGTCTAGTTTAGGCAAACAACAAACATTTAAAGACAATCAGAACTAGAATTTAGGGCGCCTGGGTGGCTCAGTTGGTTGAGCGACTGCCTTTGGCTCAGGTCATGATCCCGGAGTCCTGGGATTGAGTCCCACATCAGGCTCCCGGCTTGGCGGGGAGCCTGCTTCTCCTTCTGACCCTTTCCCCTCTCATGCTGTTTCTCTCTCTCAAATGAATAAATAAAATCCTAAAATATATATATATATATAAAACGAGAACTAGAATGTAACATCTTCAAAGATGTGTTATTGAAACATAATTTTTCTCTCCCCAAATCACCCTTATTTTCAGAGACAGCAACGTCAAGACTAATTCATTTGAAAAGCAAGTTTAATTTTAACAAACTTGGCCTAATTATTTACGTAAGCTCGGCAAGAATAGTGATTGATCATACAGATCTTTTAAAATCTGCTTTGCTGGAACTTTTTATAAGGAATCTAGGTTGAACTTTTAGTAGCCTCTAAAGGCCAGAAAGCCAAGCCAAATACTTGCCACCAGACATGCCTGCAATACCTGTAGATTTGGGTGAATTCCTCTCCTCAAGTTCCCCAAAATATCCTGAGGTTCCTGTACCTGCCAGGAAGTGACATTCTTTACTCACCTGGTAAGGCTGCTGGGAACTCAGCAAGCAAGAGAGCAGGCCGACATTTCCAAGGGGCTTTATTGGCTCCAGAAGTCAACCTTACTTCCTCAAAGCTGTCTGGATATCCGAGTCTATGCAAGTTTCTCTCAAATATGACATTCCAGTCAAAGTCTTGGTAAAACAACCAATATTTACAATAGTGTCCTGTTACAAAGAGAACAGATTCTTATTGAACTTATGCAAACAGTTATAACTGCCCTGAAAGAAAGAATACTCACTGAAAGTTTCTGAATTTTAGAGGGTTCAGGTAGAGAGAAAAGTTAAATGCTTCAATTTCTTTACAAAGGAATATTTCATCTTATTTCTGTATATCATGGATATCTTAAGAGAAAGTTTCCTTAATCTGGAAGAGTAAACATTAGAGAACCTGCAATGTTTTAAGCAAGAGTCACAAAACTATAATCATCTTCAATTCATTTAATTCCATGTTCCTAATTCTTGTTACATTTGAAGACAGCTTTTAGTTAGTTGTGGAAATTCTTGCCAATTTTAGCTTTATGGTTTTAAAGATATGAAAAACCTGCATTTGTTAAAAAAGTCCTTTCTATGAATCTCTTTGAAGATGAAACTCATTTTGTAAATGACAAAAGACTACAATGCAATTGACAAGGAAATTCAGTTATTTCTGTAACATGTAACACTTCAATAATCAGATCAACTGATGACCTCATTTCAAAACATATTAAAGCTTCAGGAATTTCAAATATATACATACATATATGTGTATATATGTGTGTGTGTGTGTGTGTGTGTGTGTGTACATGAGCAGTTATAGCATTTACCCAAGCAATACAACCCAAGGCTAACCATTATTTGTTGGACAGTGTTTTCCAAGTAAATTAACATACCAAATAAACAAACCTACTTGGTCAAAAAGACTTCATTTACAACTCAAATCTTGGAGAAGTCTGTAAAAAAACCTCAGAAAGTTTTAAAGCACATGCCTAAATAGGATTATGGATTATTTTTTTATACGTTAATCACTATACATCACATCATTAGTATTTGATGTAGTGTTCCATGATTCATTGTTTGCATATAACACCCAGTGCTTCATTCAGTATGTGCCCTCTTTAATACCCATCACCAGGCTAACCCATCCCCCCACCCCCCACCCCTCTAGAACCCTCAGTTTGTTTCTCAGAGTCCATTGTCTCTCATGGTTCCTCACCCCCTCCGATTTCCCCCATTCATTTTTCCCTACCTGCTATCTTCTTTTTTTTTTTTAACATATAATGTACTATTTGTTTCAGAGGTACAGGTCTGTGATTCAACAGTCTTTTTGTTTTTGTTTTTGTTTTCCATCAACAAGTGGAAATATACAGTCCATGTCAGCTGGCTAAGACAGGAAACTTCCCTGAAATAAAAGGAGTTTCAGCAGCTGTTTGGGAATATTCCTTAAGGTCCCTGTCCCGAGGTAGGCTAATCAGAGAGAGTTGGCTCCAATTATCATAGCTATTAACCTGGGAAATGAATGAGGGAGAAGTCCCCACATACAGCTAGAGTAACCTGGGTATTAGGAGGAGCAGTGAGAGAGAGTGTCAGCATGCCCTTTGTCAGGGATGGCCTGTGCTTTCCTCAGCAACCTGGGTTTATTTGGAGGAGGGCTGTTTAGGCAATCATCCAATATATCAGGAGGGAGTTTATCAGCCTGGTTAGTGGCCAAACACATTCTGTAAGAGTAAGGGTCACCTTTAGATTGGGGTCTTGATTTAGGGCCATTCAAGGCTGGACATAGGGTACCTCCGTCCATTTGCTTTGCTTCCTGCAGAAGAAATCTAACTGATAGGTCAGACTGAAGCTTAATGACCCATTAATGGGCCAGTTTTCCTCATCTCCTAAGGAGGCCATGCAATGTTATAGAAGATCAGTTTAGTTTTTTAACTTTGCAATCTGAATTGGTTCCAGTAGGTTAAAAGGCATGCCAAGGGAGAGTCCTTAAGAACTGAAAAGCCTAGAGAAGGTCCATTACCAAAAATCCTCCTGACTCCCAGGTGGTATCTTATGCAGGATTTGTTGGAGGTTCCAGATGCCAGAATGACTGGAGGCGTCCCTTGAATGAAATCGCTAATCACCATCCTACCGTATAGGCCCCACAGGAGGGATGCTCCCGTTCCCCCACTCCCCATTGCCTCCTAGACTACCAATGGTTGCCAGTGAATGGACCGAAATACCACGCTGTGCTGTGAAGAACCCGCCATTTTTAACACACGGAAAACACCAGGAAGGTTTTACAAGGGGAAATTACCTAATTTTATACCTTAAGTAGTCAGTAGGGGCCACTGATTAAAAAAAAAATAGTAAAGATAGAAATCCACCATGATCTAAGGGACTTTCAACACATAGGGTCCTTATAGCCAACTTCCCTAGGAAACGTCCTGGTTGGGTTTTAATTCAGTCTGATACTGGTTTTGGCCGATTGCGAGAGTTCCCAGTGGAAGTCCTGCAGCCAGAAGCTGCTAGACAAGGGATGGGAAGGGAATCACGTTAGACCAATGAGGAGGAAACCTCACAGGGGAGTCTTAGGATTGGCAGCCTTGTTAGTCACTTAGGTGGCTGTCCTGAGCCCAAGACAGACAACTTGGTATAAGAATAGGAATGAAGAGAGGACATCAAGTTTCTCAGTCTTAATTACCATTCTGGCCAGGGTACTAACTTCCAGCCAAAAGATAGGCTTTCTCCTCCCCCTGGAGGAGCCATAGGCTAGAGGATCAGAGCCTGAGCAATCCACATGGAAGTGTTTCAGTAATACCGTACTCCTTGAAAAGTCCCTGAAATGAAAGAAAGGGAAGAGAGTAACTCACCAAGTTTGCACTGGAGCTCAAAGTCAGATGAAGGAAGATGCAGAATCCCCACACCAGGGCCACCAAAATATGAGGCGGGATCCTCGAACCCAACAGTCAAGAAAGAATTCTTGAGACATGTTACAGTGCAGAAAGGTGTTTTTATTATGGCACGGGGACAGGACCCGTGGGCAGAGAAAGCTGTATGGAGATTGTGAGGAGGGACGGATTATGTACTTTCAAGCTTGTGGGGGGAGGGGAAAGGAGGTATAGAGTAAGTTCCCAAGGAATTTTGAAGGAAGGTTTTCAGGACCTTGAGATACTAGCTGCTGTTAAGATAAGGTTAATTTTGGGGCACTTGGGTGGCTCAGTCGGTTAAGCGTCTGCCTTTGGCTCAGGTCATGATCTCAGGGTCCTGGGATTGAGCCCCACATCGGGCTCCCTGCTCCGTGAGGAGCCTGTTTCTCTCTCTCCCTCTGCCTGCAGCTCTGCCTACTTGTGCTCTCTTTCTCTCTCTCTGTCAAATAAAGAAATAAAATCTTAAAAAAAAAGATAGGGTTACTTTTGGTCTCCAGCAAAACATCAGCATTAAGATAGCCATGAGTTCCTTGAGGAAGGTGACAGGCTGCATGTCTCAGGGATCTATCTGTGGGCTGAAAACTGTAAGGAGATTTTAATTTAAGCTACATTTCTCTTGCCTTTGTTTTCCTCATCAACTTCATAAAGAAAACACAGTTGATTTGTTTTTAATTTTGATCACCCTCTGAAATATTTTGTCATAAAATAGCCATTGGAAATCTATCAGAAAGAACAATTTTCCTGGTCATTCCAGACTCATTACAATGTGTTCTACAGATTCTGCTACTTTTGACAGGTTGTTGCAGACAGACTTGAAGATGGATCCTATGGGACCCTGGCCTCCTGGTGCACACTCCCCTGTGCGTTCCCTCCCCTGGAGTGTGGGCAGGAGCTTGACTTGCTTCCAACCAATAGAATCTGACAAAGGCGATGGGCTGTCCAGGCCATGATGTTACTACATAAGACTGTAACTTCTGTCTGGCTAAAGCCCCTCTCTGCTGACTTTCCCTTGCTGGTCTGGGGTTGAGCTGGTGTGTGGAGAGGCCCTTGCTGCCAGGACTGGAGGGCTGCCTTCAGCTGGCATGCAGCAAGGAGCTGAGGCCCTCAGTCTCAACGCCAGTGAAAAGCCAAACCCTGCCAACCACAGATCCTTCCCTGGCTGGACCTCAGAGGAGAGCTGGCCCCCCACTTTCCCCTTGATTGCAGCCTTGAGGGAGACACGGATACATCAGACCTGGCTAAGCTGTGCCTGGACTCTTGACTCCAGAAACTATGAGATAATGCATGTGTGCTGTTTTAAGCCAATAAATCTGTGTTAACTTGTTATGCAGCAATCAGATGACAAACGCACAGGTTCTGCCTTTATAAATGCAGCCAGCCCTTGCAGCTGTAGCTCGATTTTTTTTAAATCTTTTTTTTGAAGATTTTATTTATTTATTTGACAGAGAGATAGACAGAAGAGCACAAGCAGAGGGAATGGCAGAGGGAAAGGGAGAAGCAGGCTCTGCACTGAGCAGGGAGCCTGATGCGGGACTCAATCCCAGGACCCTGGGATCATGACCTGAGCCGAAGGCAGACCCTTAACCATCTGAGCCACCCAGGCGCCCTGTAGCTCGATTTTGAAGACTGCAGTGCCTGAATTTCACGGGTGAATTTTCAGCTACCTCCGTAATCCTCACCTACGTATTGTTATTACAATTCTGGTCAAGGCAGTCTCTCCATCAGGGGCTCCACCACACTGTTTCTCCGCAGACGTTTTTATTAAAAAAAAAAAAAAAAATTGCTCTTACAAAAATATCTTCCCCAATAAATCTTTCAGTTGGTGATTCATAAAAAAAAAATGTCATTTATCCTACATCTCCTTACTGGAATAGAATCTAGCAGATACATAAGCTGAGGTATTGGAAATGTCTGTGCTCTCACCCAACTATATAACTAATATTCCCCATCACATAATTTATTCTAACACTTTTATCTTTACAATTTAGTGATGTTCCTAAGTCCCTCCCAGGTCTGCTGGCAAAGGAAAGTGGTTTAATTTGTTGATATATATTGGTTCTTGTGTATCAGTGTAGCCATTTTTTCCTCGAGAGGATGAATGAGTATTTCCTTAATGAGGGTTTTGCTACTGAGACTTCAAAGGAACTTCTAAATAATTATCATTAATCTTAGTGGGATTTTTGAGGTACTGGGTATCCAGTAACTTTAAACACAATGAAGAAAAAATTAGGCAGCTGCCTTTAAGTTCTGGTATTTAACTGTCTTAGATTTTTAGTTTTTAAGTGTTTTGCTGATTGTGATGGCATTAATAATTACCAGCTCAAGGCTCAATTATACACTTAGATGAGTGGCACTATTAAAGAAAAGTAGATTTATATCCATGTTGCAAATCCAGTGACTCCTGTTTGGTCTCTCTGCTTCCATCCCCACTCCCCTTTGTCAATTTTTAGCCAGAGGATCATATTTTTTTTAATTTTTAAAGTTTTATTTATTTATTTGAGAGGGGACAGGGATGGGGCAGAGGGAGAGATAATCCTGGAGCAGACTCCCTGCTGAGCGCAGAGCCAGACATGGGGCTCCTTCCCAGAACCATGATCATGACCTGAGCGGAAATCAATAGTCAGCTGCTTAACCAAGTGAGCCACCCAGGCGCCCCATTCAGCCAGAGGATCATTTAAAAACACACCCTGTCACAGCCTGGTGCCTCTCATCCTGTTCAGGGTAAAAAGCACAAGTCCTTACAGACCCCATATGACCTTCACCCTCATCTGCCCCGATGCTTGGACCTCAGCGTCCCCCTCCCTTTCCCTTCTCACTCACTTCTCCCCAACTGACAGGTCTCCCAAATTGAGTGAAGCAAGCTTCTACCCCCAGCCTTTGTAACTGATCTTTTCCTTTGTAAGATAACTTCCTCACTTCCCTTAGGGTCTGCTCACCTGTCTCCTTGGCAGAGGGGCCTCCCCCAGCCCCATACCTATACACATAACCATTCCCCAGACTCTCCCATCCCCCCTACTCTATTTTCCCTATACCGTGTCTCTCACTTAGTGCTTTATATACATGCTTGTTGTCTCTCTGTGAGAGTAGCACTGTTTTGTCCCTGTTATACCTAGACTGTGTATGACTTAGAGAGGGCGCTCAATAAATATTTGTTAAATACAGGAATACATTCAAGTAGCCTTCTTGATAACATTGATTTTTTTCCCAATGGTTTTCATCTCAACTTGGATTAGGCTGTCATTGTTTTTATCTTGTAATGGGGTGACAAAGAGGTCATACCAGGAATAGACATGTTAGCTGTCATCGTGCTGTGGTTCTCTTGTGATTGCATTTTTAGTATCTTTTTTTCTTTTTAAGATTGGTTTTGAAGACAGTCACTCATTTTGTCAGGGAGAATTTAGTTTAAATGAGATAATATAGTCCCTGTCTTCACCTAGCTGTCTATGTATAAATGCAGTACGGTGTGATATATGGGATTAAAGTAATGAAAGCGGCGTGCCTGGGTGGCTCGGTCAGTTAAGCACCCTACTCTTGGTGTCCACTACAGGTCTTGATCCTGGGGTCATGAGTTCAAGCCCTGCATTGGGCTCTATCCTGGGCATGGAGCCTACTTAAAAAATAAATAAATAAATAAAGGTAATGAAAGAAGGAAGGCCTTCAGTGTTTCAGTACAATATACTTGCTCCCTCAGGATATCTTGCATAGTGCTTGTGACCCTTGAGAATCTGGCTTTCACTCAGAAGGCAGGGGGGACTAGTCAGGAAGGTAGATTATGCCATGGTAACAGGTCTTGGTGGCTTCACATGATGAAAGTTTGCTTCTCACTTTCCGGAAAGACTACTGTGGTTCAGGCAGACCTTCTCTATGCTACTGCTCTGCCTCTAGGGTCACTGTGGTAGTTAAGAGAAGGCTGTGATCAGGCCTCTGTGGCCAGTCCTGTCGGCTGGAAGCTAGTCACATGACTCCAATGTGAATGCAAGGGAGGCTGGGAATTACAGATGGGCTCAGGGGTATTTGGTGAGATTAAAGATATCTGCCACATTTTCAATCCATATATATGAAATATTCATAAAGTATAATTTTTTCCAGTACAAAAATATAAATATTTCCCTTGCCAACTTTAATAGAAATTGTGTGTGTCTACCATGCTCTGGAACCCACAGCTAAAACAGTAATGGCAGAAAACCCATATTTAACCAAAATGTGATGTATCATCTTGTTTTGTCATTTCCTTCTTGGTCCTAAGATGGAAGAGAAAAACATCTGGTTAATGATGGTGTCTTTTAGGAGATTCTCTGGATAACCAAGAGCTGTTGCCATGTCCACGTAAATGCGCTTGTCACCTGTGTCTCCATCAGTAGGCTGGTCAATAATGTTAGCTAGGAGATTAACAAACAAAGGGAAGAAGGCAAAGGACATGCCCATGTTTATGTTTTGATTAGGCTCTGTTTCAAGATCAGTTCTGCAAATTATAGGCAGGAATGATTGCTAGAAGATTCTATTTGGGATGATTCTGCCTACTACGGGCAAGGAAGAAGGATTAAAAACATTTCTTCTTATGTGGTATATATATACAATGGAATATTATGCAACCATCAAAAAGAATGAAATCTTGCCATTTGCAATGACGTGGATGAAACTGGAGGGTATTATGCTGAGCAAAATAAGTCAATCAGAGAAAGACATGTATCCTATGACCTCACTGATATGAGGAATTCTTAATCTCAGGAAACAAACTGAGGGTTGCTGGAGTGGTGGGGGGTGGGAGGGATGGGGTGGCTGGGTGACAGACATTAGGGAGGGTAGGTGCTATGGTGAGTGCTGTGAAGTGTGCAAGACTGTTGAATCAGGGATCTGTAGCTCTGAAGCAAATAATACATTATATGTTAAAAATAAAAAAGAAGAAGATAGCAGGAGGGGAAGAATGAAGGGGGGAAATTGGAGGGAGAGAGACTATGGACTCTGAGAAACAAACTGAGGGTTCTAGAGGGGAAGGGAGTGGGGGGATGGGTTAGCCTGGTGATGGGTATTAAAGAGGGCACGTACTGCATGGAGCACTGGGTGTTATACTCAAACAATGAACCATGGAACACTACATCAACAACTAATGATGTAATGTATGGTGATTAACATAACATAATAAAACAACAACAACAACAAAAAACCATTCCTTCTTCTCAAGGAAACAGAAAACAACAGACCAGAACTATTTACTGAGCATGTGCTAAGTGCTAAGTGGATGTTCTGGGTCCATTACAGGCAGCCCCAGTCAAAAGAGAAGGTGGTCAGTGGTGGACTGGATGGGAAACAGGCAGAGCTGTAAGCAGCAGGTCATGAAAATGGGAACAATACCTTCTGGTGAAAAGGGTCAAGGAAGGTGACTTCCACAGTGTGGGCCTCCTGGATCTGCAAGAGCAGACCACCCCACCCCCTCAGTGCCAACTTCACCCACGGGTGGTTTCTCTTTCTCTTTTACTTAACTTCTTAGGGTCACAGCTTTTGTGATGTGATCATTTCCATACACCACCTCCCCAAATGTGCCTGCACCCTAACATGAGAACTGGCTTCCAGCCCCCAAGGGGGTTCACATCCCCAGTTTTGGACAACTTCTCCCATAAGCCCTACTTCCCTGAGGAAGGTTTGGGTGGCTTCCAAGGCTTGGCAAAACTCCCTTCTAAGAAAGGGAGCATGGTCATTGTGTCTGAGTGCTGATTTACCCTCCCAGAGTGGGTCCAGGTGACTCGATCCTGATGGTGTTTAGAGATGCACTTCTCTACATAAGCTTCTGGAAGAGTGTGCTTCCCTAAGCTGGGCGTGTGCTGTCAGCCTCTTCCCAGGATGTACAGTGAGGTCAATAGAACCATCTGTGATCCCACGAGCCAGATGTGTCCCTGTCTTTTCTGCATTGGAGATGTGGCTGGTCCAATAGCAACAGCCATCACAAAATCCTCACCTCACCGCAGTAAAATGTGAGACCCATCCATAGCGTTTCAACCTTTGTTTTCACCTAACAATCACCACTCTGGTTATTTATTGGTGGACTGCCTTCTCCAGCCCCTCATTATATCATATGGCCACACTGTCAGTCTTTGCATTTCCTACCTACTGACTCCTCCGGTTTCTGATAACTCTGAATATCTCCCAGTCTGTGTATTCTCAGTCCAGGTGGGACTGTTGATGGCATCTTTCCTCTTTCTACTGGCCAGGTTGGCCTTTTTAAACACTACTTGGTGTTAATGAACTGTGATTGAGCAAAGTTATACTTAGGAGGGAGAGGGGAAGAAGGAATTCCCCCAGGGCTGCCTATCTCAGATCCCTACCTAAAGGAAAACATCAGGACTTAAGGGCTCCTGCACAATGGCTTACTAACATTATGACCACAGACATCATTTTATATATCTGAAACCCCAAATTTTTCTTCTATGTTTGTGGATAATAAAGCCTGTCCTGTCCCCATATGGTTGTTGTGAGAGTGAGAGTGAGTCCACAACGAATGCAAAGGGCTGAAAGTGTAAGCTAATATCATCACTCTATTATTGAGAAGGTCCTGGTGCTGGCTTTTAGTCCCTTCATTTAAAAATGTACTTACTATATTATTTACACACAACTTGCATTTATTATTTTAAAAAGTCCCTCTCCCTTTTCTGTGTCTCCTGAAAGCACAATAGTCAATGGACCTTCGAGTTACACTTCGTTGATGTAACCAAAGAATTGTACATGAGCTACTTGTCTTCCAGCTATTAAGGTAGCACAAAACTATTTGCCTGGCACTCTTGAGCATTTCCAGTCATTCTCTTACTCCACTCATCTGCAGTATTAAAGGACCTTCCAGCGGAGCACACTGGGATGGAGGGGCATCTGCAGATTTCAAGGTTAGGGGAGAGGTTAGATGCAGCTGTCAGGATGAGTTTATGCATGAACATACCAGCTTTTTGCAGAAGCATGCTCTTCATACTGAAAATAAATGCCACTGGGTACAGAATCACATGTGTTTATGAGATATTAATATTGATCTTTGCATATCAAATAAAAATGGCCAAACAGGCATTTGAATGTAGTAGAATGACTATTGATTCTTACCACTCAGGGAAGTACATTTGTTTCGTCTTTGGGATTCATTCTTCTAAACTAATGTGCATGTAGAAGAGGGAAATGTGAATTTAGCATTTAGCATAAGAGACAATCTTGAGCATTTATTAAGCTACTATGTCTGGTGAGCTAAGAGAATCTATCTTTATTCAACATCTCTGTTTGTAAAACAGCAGTGCTTACCCCACACAAATTTCTTGGAGCTCTACTTTAAATGACAAAAATCAGTCAAGAAAATTCATTGGTAGATTTCTCCTCAATTACCATGCCAGGCGCTTGATTCTTCACTGGGCAGCAGAAGGGACTTATCTCAAGGGAAGTTGTGGGGAGGGGAGGGGAGGGGATGAAATTTAAAATAAATGCTGACTTAACTGTCACTCCCAACAAACATTTTGAAACTTACGGAAACGACTCGTTTTGCATATGTGTCGTGGTAAGAAAAGTCAAGTCGGCCATAGTGTTCAGTAAGTCTTTGTAGATTAATAATTGGAGTTAGCCTCAAAAGGGAGAGAATGGAGTGAGAGTCTAAGACACAATAGTTTCAGATGCCTATCTGATGATCACCCACGGTAACGTTCCCTTTCCTATCTGCTCAGAGAACACTGAAGCACTTGATCTGCTGCAAAAGGAGGTCCAAGGGTGATTTGAAGTCCTGGGTGGGGTCCTCAGGCCCAGAAATCAGGCATCCATGCCAGCTTAGACATATTTGCCTGTTTTGTCCAATGTCAAATATTGTAAAGCCTTGATTTAAGAAATTCCTGATTTAGAAAACATGCTTTGGATGTAGAGGAAATACATTGATTTTTTTAACAAAGATCCTTAAATTATTATTTATTAATCAAATGCATATTCTGTTTAAGAGGGTGGGCCACGACCTCTGAGAAATGTGGTACCTTATACTTTTTATTCAATAAGTTTCTATTTGCCTGATAACTCAGGATATGGTTATAGGAATAAAAATTATAGATGGAAAATAGTTAACAATAGTCAGTACTTGGCATTGAATCTCTTTCCTAAATTAACACCTGATTCTTTCATTCTTTAATTTATTCTTAACTTAGTTATACCATTTTTAAAAATTTAAATTCAATTAATTAACATATAATGTATTATTAGTTTCAGAAGTAGAATTCACTGATTCATCAGTCTTATAGAATACCCAGGGCTCATTACATCATGTACCCTTCTTAATGCCCATCACCCAGTTACCCCATCCCCACACCTCCCTCCCCTCCAGCGACTCTCAGTTTGTTTCCTGAGATTAAGAGTCTCTTATGGTTTATCTCCCTCTCTGATTATGTATTCTTTTATTTTTTCCTCTCTTCCCATATGACCCTCTGTTTTGTTTCTTAAATTCCACATATGAGTGAGATCATATGATAATTTCTATTTCTGATTGACTTATTTCACTTTGCATAATACCCTCTAGTTCCATCCACATCTTTGCAAATGTCAAGATTTCATTTTTTTGATGGCTGAGTAGTATTCCATTGTGTATATATACCACATTTCTTTATCTATTCAACTGTTGATGGACATTTGGGCTCTTTCCATAGTTTGGCTATTGTGGACATTGCTGCTATGAACATTGGGGTGCAGGTGCCCCTTCAGATCACTGTATTTGTATCTTTGGGGTAAATATCCAGTAGTGCAATTTCTGGGTCATAGGGTAGCTCTATTTTCAACTGTTTGAGGAAGCTCCATACTGTTTTCCAGAGGGGTTGCACCAGATTGCATTCCCACCAACAGTGTAAGAGGGTTCCCCTTTACACACATCCTCACCAACATCTGTCATTTCCTGACTTGTTAATTTTAGCCATTCTGACTGAGGTGAGGTAGTATCTCGTTGTGGTTTTGATTTGTATTTCCCTGATGCTGAGTGATGTGGAGCATTTTTTTCATGCATCTGTTGGCCATTTGTATGTCTTCTTTGGAGAATTATCTGTTCATGTCTTCTGCCCATTTCTTGATTGGATTCTTTGTTCTTTGGGTGTAGCGTTGGATATATTCATTATAGATTTTGGATACTAGCCCTATAACTGATAAGAAAATAGGGCTTATCTTCTCCCATTCTGTCAGTTGTCTTTTGGTTTTGTCAACTGTTTCCTTTGCTGTGCAAAGCTTTTTATTTTTATGAAGTCCCAGTAGTTCACTTTTGCTTTTGTTTCCCTTGCCTTTGGAGATGTGTCTAGCAAGAAGTTGCTATGGTTGAAGTCAAAGAGATTGCTGCTGTGTTCTCCACTAGGATTTTGATGAATTCCTGTCTCACATTTAGATCTTTCATCCATTTTGAGTCTATTTTGGTATGGTATAAGGAAATGGTCCAGTGTCATTCTTCTACATGTGGCTGTCCAATTTTCCCAACACCTTTTGTTTAAGAGCTTGTCTTTTTTCCATTAGATATTCTTTCCTGCTTTGTCAAAGATTAGTTGACCATAGAGTTGAGGGTCCATTCCTGGGCTCTCTGTTCTGTTCTATTGATCTGTGTCTGTTTTTTTTGCCAGTACCATAGTTTCTTGATGATTACAACTTTGTAATAGAGCTTGAAGTTCAGAATTGTGATGCCATCAGCTTTGATATTCTTTTTCAACATTCCTCTGGCTATTCAGGGTCTTTTCTGGTTCCATACAAATTTTAGGATTATTTGTTCCAGCTCTGTGAAAAATGTGGATGGTATTTTGATAGGGATTGCATTGAATGTGTAGATTGCTCTAGGTAGCATAGACATTTTAACTATATTTCTTCTGCCAATCTGTGAACATATTCTTTGTGTCTTCCTTAATTTCTTTCATAAGTGTTCTGTAGTTTATTGAGTACAGATCCTTTCCCTCTTTGGTTAGGTTTATTCCTAGGTATCTTACGGGTTTTGGTGCAATTGTAAATCTGACAGATTCTTTAATTTCTCTTTCTTCTATCTCATTATTAGTGTATAGAAATGCAACTGATTTCTGTGCACTGATTTTATATCCTGCCACGTTGCTGAATTCCATGTACGAGTTCTAGGAATTTGGGGGTGGAGTCTTTTGGGTTTTCCATATAGAGTATCATGACATTTGTGAAGAGTGAGAGTTTGACTTCTACTTTGTCAGTTTGGATGCCTTTTTTATTGTTGTCTGATTGCTGAGGCTAGGAGTTCTAGTACTATGTTCAACAGCAGTGGTGAGAGTGGACATCCCTGTTGTGTTCCTGACCTTAGGGGAAATGCTCTCAGTTTTTCCCCATTGAAATATTCACTGTGGGGTTTTTGTATATGGCTTTTATGATATTGAGGTATGTTCCCTCTATCCCTATACTGTGAAGAGTTTTAATCAAGAAAGAATGATGTATTTTGTCAAATATTTCTTCTGCATCAATTTTAGAGGATCATATGGTTCTTGTCCTTTATTTTCTTAATGTGATGTATTAGGTTGATTGATTTGCAGATGTTCAACCACCTTTCTAGCCCAGAAATAAATCCCATTCGTCTTGGAGAATAATCCTTTTAATGTACTGTTGGATCCTATTGGTGAGTATTTTGGCCAGAATATTTGCATCCATTTTCGTCAGGGATATTGGTCTGAAATTCTTTTTGTTGGGGTCTTTGATTTTGGGATCAAGGTAATGCTGACCTTACAGAATGAGTTTGGAAGTTTTCCTTCCATTTCTATTTTTTGAAACTGCTTCAGAAAAATAGGTATTAATTTTTCTTTAAATGTTTGGTAGAATTCCCCTACGAGCCAATCACCCCTGGACTCCAGAAAGCCAACAGCACAAACTTGCCTTGCTCACCCAGACTAGGTTGTTTTTGGCCCTGTGTTTGGCCTGTGCTGAGCCTTCTGCCAGAAATTCCCCTGCACAAACCAACTTCCCCTACTCCTAACCCATCATCATCTAAGGATCCTTGCTGTTCCACATCTGTTCCCAGCATAGACAGCATATGGGGGCTGTGCAGGGTCTCAGCGCCACGACCTGAGGAATCTGAATCTTTCTGTGACAAGGTCTCCAAGAGATTCCTATGCTCTTTTAAACTGTGAAAGCACCATCGGTAACTCCTCCTCATCTATCAGTATTCAGCTCAGAGACCTCCTCCTCCGGAGAGCCCCCTGCCCTGCCACCCCACCCCAGCCTGCAGCAGGGACAGTTAGAGAGCTGGGGTGGCCCAGCAATGAGGGCACATGCCACCTTCAGGGGCACTTCCAGTCCACGAGCCTCTCTCTCCTGCTGCCTGGGACTCTGTGGGAGGACATGTAGTATTTGTCGTGGTTCCCACTGGTAGCACCGTCGGCTCCATCAGGTAGGACGTGCGCCCCCTTGGAAATCCTCCCCTGCACTCCAGCCCCTCCCGAAGCTGCCCCTGGGGTCCCTGTTGTGGGAGCAGCTGGGAGGTGAGACCACCTGCTCAGGAGGGCCATCGGGGACGGTGGAAACCTGGCGGGAGCCCAGATGGACAGACCTGCTCCACGCCGCACTCCTCAGAAAGCGGGCTCCCCACTGCGTGCAGTGGGTCCATGCCTTGCTGACTCTGCTCAGGGCCCCACGCAGAGATTTTTCCAAAATTCCTTGAGGACGCCCAGACAACACACAGCGATCTTACAGAAGGTGTGGGTCTTTCTTCCTGCCTCTCCTCTGACCCCCCAACTGCCCAAACACAGCCCCGATCTGTCCTCCCCCTCCATCTCCATGATGACCACCCCAGTGCCAGCCCCCAGGGCTCCGTGAAGACCCTGTGAGCCTCCTCCCAGAATCCAGCCCCGTCTCCCCCTCCCCTCGTTCCCTTGTCCCCAAAGCCACGCAGATCTGTGCAGAACACACATCACACCCGTGCCCAGCCACCACCCCCTGTCTCTAGGTCTACACCTGCCCCGGGCGTCTCTACCCTATACTAGGGAGAGCTCTGGGCAGCGGCCCTGCTGCCTGCCCCCTTCCCTGTCACTTATGCCCTGTTTCCCCAGCCCCGGCAGCACAGCCCTGCCTCGGCCTTTATACTCCTGTGCTCACTGCCTGGAACATTCTGCCCCCTGCTCTCCCAGACTACCTCCTGCAACCTTCATCTCAGCCTGAATGTCCCCTCTGTTTGTGGCCCCTGACCCCGGTAGTCGTCACCTTATCGGAATTCTCAGCAGAGCAGAGATTGCTATTCCTTGTCCCCTTGTTCTTGATTCCCTGGCCTTGCCCCCCACTCAGACGGAAGCCCTGCGGGTCCTTGGACCTCACCACACGCCGCAGGACAGTGGTTAAGACATCATAGAAGCTGTAGAGATACTCACTACATATGTGGTTGCGAATGAAGGCAAATAATACCCACAGGCACACTTCAGATCAAATAGAATCATGAGTGTACGTCCTTCTCCAAATTGCTCCTGGACCCTTTTCTGCCTGCCCTGTGCCCGAGGCGGACTCTCCTGTCTGCTCTCTAGGCCCTCTGGGGGCTGCCCTGCACCAGCAGTCCATGGGGGCCTGGAGGGCAGAGGGGGGCACTTTGCCCCATTCCCGGGACTGCCCCCCACTGGGTTCAGCAGATGCCACCTCCCTGGCCTCCCTGCAGGCCCAGGGGTGGGACCGCCTCCCCCTGTGGATGGAGGCTGGGAGCCCCCTCCTTGGTCCTGCCCTTCTCCCTGCTGCAGCTGGGGAGTGTCCCCTGGCCTCCTCCTCCGTCGCACCCCGTGTGGGAGAAGCGCTCCTGCCTGGGATCTTCCCTGGTCCATCGGGACACTCTGCTCTCTGTGCAGAACATCAAGGAGCCTGTCCTCTCTTTACACATTGCACACACACGTTTTTTTCCTTTCAGTAATTTATTTATCTACAAGCAATTAATAAAATTGTCAATTCTGTTTTTACATCTTCAGGTACTCACAAAGCAACTACAATAGTCTAGATTCTGCATCCTGCGGTGTGTGTGTGTGCCCGTGCCCACGTGCATGGGAGTGTATGCTTGTCATCAGGAGAACACTTTGTATTTTGACAGCTTAAAATTCATAAATGTTAAACAATAAACAGTATCTTAAACAAAACAAAGATTAAGAAAAAAATTACAGAACAAGGAAGAAATGGTTGCAGATTCTTAAGTTTTCCTATCTATAAATTTAAGACTAAACTAATCCTATGAATTTGGGACTAAAATATGAAGGACTAAAATATGAGTAGAGGACTAAAATTTGAATTTAGGACTAAAATATGAGTTAGGGCTAAAATTTAATTTAGGACTACACTAACTATTTTATACAGTTTGAGTGGGATGTTGTTTTGTTTAAGTTTTTTCTCTCTCTCTTTTTAAGGCAATCACATTTTATTCACATAAATACTGAGTCATTTCTGCGGAACTGTAACCCTAGTCCTAGAGCGCGGGAATGGTCTTGTTGAAAGTCTCTATCCATGTCCACGATAGAGGATGTCCTCAGGCCCAGTGGCATTAATTTAAATCCGAACACCATACCTAGAGCCTAGAGTTCTAAGGCGTCTGGCGGGAAGCTGTGTAGTCACGACAATGTGAACGAAGCTCTATGTGCACAGTCCGCGATGGGGTCACACGGCTCTCCCGCGGAGAGTCACTGTGGCGTCAGTTCCGAAATAGTAGGTGTTTCACCGGAGAGAGAGCCGTCAGACCTTCTTCACGGAGCTCCACGCAGATGCTGAGCCGGGCTGTGGCGGCTCAGAGCCCAGCTGCCCTGAGCCCAGGCAGCCCTGCAGGCGACCCCGGGGCCCGGGGCCCTCACGGTGGGCCTTCCCTCCCCCCTGGGGGCCCGATGACCCCAGGGAACCCCGGCCCTTCCCGGCCTGCGGGGGCTGTGGGCGGAGCAGCCGGACCCGGAGGGTCCCTCGGGACCGGCCGGCAGCTGGACTCCGCACCGGCTAGCATCCGCCTCAAGCGATCATTCTCTTTCCTTAGCTCCTGGATCTCTCTCTCTCTGGACGCAGCTTCCACCCAGCTTTTTGTGGCTGTGTCCTGATGGAAGAGGACCACCTTGCGATAGTAGGAGGTGGTTCTCTCCAGCTCCTTGCCCAGGTCTTGGGCCATCTTCTTGTAGAGGTTGCGCATCCGGCACGTGAAGTTCATTTCTCTGCACACGTCGGCCAGTTTCTTCTTCATTTCCAAGCACTGACCTTCCGCTTGAAACACTTTTCTGTGAAGTTGCAGGATGTATCGGTCCTGTTCATCCAGGGGGTTCTGAAGTTTCAGCCTCAGCTGCTGAATCTCCGGGTCCAGCTGGGAAGTTCCCTTCTGCAAAGGGTCCTCCTGGGTTTGCAGGCTGTGGATTTGTCGTGTCAGCCCCGCGGTCTCTCGCCTTTCTGCCCGCAGTTGTCTGGCTCTGTCTTGCTGTTCCCCTTCGGGACTCGGAGGGGACCCGGGGCAGCCAGCACCCTCAGGGACGCCCTTCAGATCCACGGGTGCCCGATGGGCGGGCTGATCGCCATTCCCTGCTCCCCTCTTTGGCTGGACTCCCCAGGTCCCGGCACCGGCGTGATCTGCAGGGAGGTCAGGCGGGGGGACGGCCTGCCGCCCGGGTCCGGCCCTCCACGGGGACCGGCTGGCCTGATCTTTCGGGACCGACTCCATGCGTGCCTTCGACGGCTCCAGCCTTTCTTCTCCCTCCTTCTCCTGACCTTTCTGCCTCCACCTTGAAACTTCTTGGTTGAGCAGTTCTGGTCCTTCTGGAAAAGGGGTGTTTTCACGCCAATACTTCCTTCTTTTCCTCAGAAGTTGCTCTCCATCCTTCTCTGATGTTCGGAGGATGGGTTTTTCCCCGGTGACCTGGGGAAGGTCGAGAGGCTGGCTCTTCGGTGCCTTCTTCGGAAAGTTGACAGTGTCCCAAAGCACCAACCTGCTCAGGTGTGTGCTCATTGCTGACAAGCACAGGGCTTTTCTCGGGGGAGGACTGGCCACCACCCCGGGTGGCCTGAGGGCGGCCTCGGCTTGTGTGGTTGGGCCACTCTCCTCACGGCCTGCTCCACACACTTCGTGGCAGGCAGAGTCCCTGTGGCCCAGCGCCTCCGCGCTTCTTCGGGTGAGTCGTCTCTTCACTAGGAAAACCAGCAGCACAGTCCATACCAGCACCGCCCAGGACAACACGGGGAGACTTCCAGAAATCACCAGCAGCGCCTCCCACAGGTGCTCCAACACCAGCTGGCAAAGGGATCCGGAGGCCGACGGGGGGCCCTCCATGGCTGCGTCGGGCTCCACAGCTCTGCCTCCGAGGGCCAGTGTCCTGTGGCCGCAACTGACCACCCAGAACCCTGTGGAGAGTTCCAGCTGTGAGGTCAACCGGTGCCCAGCAACCAGGGCAGAGTAGGTGGGCCGGGGGAGGGGCGGCCACCCGGGGGAAGCCATCCAGGTTCCAGAAAACAGTTCTCCCTGACTTTGCTGTGAAGTAGAAACTTGTCTCAATCACACAGGCCCTGGGGGAGGTGGGAAGGGCTGATCCCAGCCCGGAGCTCAGCCACTCTGGGCCCACCTGGCCCTGCAGCAAACCTGGGGGGCTTGGCTGGGTCACGTCCGTCTGTGCACAAGGGAATCAGGGCAGAGTGTTCAGGCCTCCGTCCTGGTGAGGTCCATTCTCCCGATCGGAAGTTTCCTCGGGCTGCAGGGCCTCTGGTCCTGTCTGCAAAGGTCCCAGTGATCTCCCTCCATTTTTAATTGCATCACATTAATAGCCTTTTTTATTTCAACATGAGTAGATTTTAGTTCTTTTATTTCTCCAGGAAGAGATGCTGTAGTGTCTTCTATGCTTTTTTCAAGCCCATCTGTTATCTTTATAATCATTATTCTGAACTCTAGTTCTGGCATCTTACTTATCTCCATACTGATTAGGTCCTTGGAAGTCAGTCCTGCCTCTTGTTCTCTTTTTTTGTGGTAAGTTTTTCTGTCTTGTTATTTTGTCCAGGAAGAATAGACGAATGAAAGAACAAAATACCAAAATGGCAGCAATGACCCCAGAGAAATACACACTAAACAAATCAGAAGAGATCTTAAACAAACAAACAAAAAAATTAAAATTAAAAAATCAAAAGGAGAATATAACCAGACAGGTGAATAGAATAGAGCAATACACTGACTCCTGTGTGTATTTTGGTCTGTTTGTTAGAAAACTAGATCCCAAAATTGTAAAATAAGAAAAACTTATGTGTGTACAATAATAAAATTAAATACAGTGAAAGTATAGAATGTAACTATAGAAATGAAAATTAAAAAAGAAAAAAAATGAGAGAAAGAAGAAAGGAATATAAACAGATAGGTGAACAGAACAGAGCTGTACATTATATCCTGAGCGTATTTTGTTCACTTTGTTTGAAGAAACTACATCTGAAAATTATAAAGAAAGAATAACTTATATATATACAAAAATAACATTAAATACATTGAAAGCTTAGAATGTAAGTGTAAAGATGAAAGTAAAAAAATGACTTTAAGAAAACAAACCAAAAAAAAAAAAAAAGACAAAAAAGAGAGAGAATATGATCAGATAGGTGAAGAGAACAGAACCATATACTAGATTCTGGGTGTATTTTGGTCTGTTTGTTAGAAGAAACTGCATCCCAAAATTGTAAAGAAAGAAAAACATATATATACAAAAATAAAATTAAATACAATGAAAGGATAGAATGTAAGTGTAAAAATGAAAATTAAAAAGATTTAAAAAAAGAGTTGATAAAGTAAGAAATTGGTTGAATAATGAAAAAGAAAAAAAATTAAAAGACTTTTCAATTTCCTATGGCTGCTATAATAAATTATCACAAACACGGTGGCTTGAAACAACAGAAACTTATTCTTTCACAGTTCTGGAGGCCAAAAGCATGAGGTCAAGGAGTCAGCAGGGCCATGCTGCCTCCAGCCATTCTAGGAGGGAATCCTTCTTTGCCTCATTTGTTCTGGTGTCTGTTCTCATTCCTTGGCTTGTGACATTGTCACTCTAATCTCTGCCTCTGTTGTCCCATAGTCTTCCCTTCTGTGTGTCCATCTTCTCTTCTGTTTGTTAGAAGGACACCTATCATTGGATTTAGTGTGCACTGGGCAATCTACGATGATCTCTCAAGATCCTTAACTTAATTACATCTGTGTACTCTATATCTAAATATGATCACATTCACAGGCTCCAGGAGTTAAGATGATGACATATCACTTTGCGGGCCACCTTTCAATGCACTACAGAAGTAATACATTCACTTACTATTCTTTTAGTAACTACAATCAAAGGTAAAAAGTGCACCTTTGACTTACTACAGACAAATATAAATTAGTGCCTCTGATCTTTTCCCAGAAAATATAAGGACACTAGAATACTTTAACTTCATTTACTACTCCCACAATCTACATATCATTGCTGAACTATATTTTATTGTATTTATTGTAAGCCTAAGAAGGCAGTGGAATATAAGAAATAATGCAGAGGATCATAGGGGAGGGGAGGGAAGATCAGAGAGGGAGACAAACCATGAGAGACTCTTGACTCCAGGAAAAAACTGAGGGTTGTGGAAAGGGAGGTGGGTGGGGGGATGGGGTAATTGGGTGATGGGATTTTTAAGGAGGGCACATGTTGTGATATGCATTGGGCGTTATATGCAACTAATGAGTCATTGAACACTACACCAAAAACTAATGATGTACTATATGTTGGCTAATTGAATTTAAATTTAAAAAAAAGAAGGCATTATTATTGCTTTACACAGTCAATACATGGGCAGCACAATAAAATGGACAGAAATATTAATTTTTGGAAGTATCTAATCAATGAATAATAATTTTTTTTCTTCAAGTGGAAAAGGGTCAATTGGACTTACTTTTTTAAGTGGATCTTTTTAATTTATCCATGTTTTTACAAATGCTTATTTAGTGTCTTCTCTGTGACAGGGATTGGGAATAGAGGAGCAAACATGGCAGACAAATTCTCCAAAGCTTGGGTTATAAAAACTGTTGAACTGGAATTTTTGCCTGGAGAGGATCTCTAAGATTATCCGGTAAAGCTTATTGTGCTGTTGAGGAATCTGAGGGTTAGTAGGTTGAATGACTTTCTGTGCCAGGAGGTCACACAATCAGAACCATGGGGTCCTTAAGCTCCCCATGTAGTGTTTCTAATTTCTAGAGCTGACATGAGCTACCCACTGCATTTGAAGCAGGCAAGGCTATGTGGGCACCAGCAGAAAAATGTTTTATGGACACAATGCATCTTCACTCTTTGGGAACTATCTCATAAATGTATATCTTTGGTCAAATATAATACCCATGACCGATTCTGGAAAAAGACAAGATCTGTGGAAGGTTCTCGTGGTGGAAAACTTTAATATGTTATTAGAAATGATCATAACAGTTAGTATCTCTTGAGCACACACAATATGCCAGGGGCTGTGTTAAGAGTTTTGTGGGGACATTTAGGTCTCATGCCAGCTTTATGAGGTCGGTGTCATGATGCTCAGCCCTCTTTTAGACGTGAGGACCCTGACACTAGCCTGTTCAGGTGGTGGCATGGTGAACGGTGCAAACAGGTGCTCACCTGGAAACCTGGGCCTTCTCCAACTCTAAGCAGTCCCAGATGTGAGTGCTGACCCACAGAAGGGGCAGCTGTTCTTTCCAGGAGTTCCCTGTGCTGTTCTAGCCAATCGCCAAGATCACACCAGTCCTCCCACAGAGAGACGGGGAGAGAAGAGTGGCCCAGTCCTTTCCCCCTTCTCTTAAATCTCTTGCTAGAATGCTGCCCTTGATGGTTCTTCTTCCACATATTGAAGTACTATTTTCCATCTAAATATGACCACTGCATCAGGAAGAGGGGGAGCTATGAAAACAGTCACTGTGTCCCATGTGGTTTGTCCACGCGATGCTGGTGCAGTGACACAGTGAACAGGGACAGATGGGCAGGAGGACTGCTGGATGTGTCGTATTTTAACCAAGTGTTTGCTCTTCCGAAAAAATTACCCCAGAGTGTTTGCTTTGCAATCAGGCAAGCACTTGTTAAAAATGCCCATATTTCTAAGAGGCATTAGGAACTGACAGAAACATGCTGCCATCACTTGTGAATTCACACCAACTGTGATGAATATGAATGAGAAGGAGCTGCAGTTCTAAATGGATCCATGCAGACGCATCACAGTGCTCTCGACATTTGACAAGCTGGTTCTCCAGGGGGACCTGCAGGGCGCGGGTTGGCAGTTGCTGGTGATGATGCTAAGTGCCACTCGGGACTAGAATGTCAGTATTAGTATTCTCTGCAGGGAGGATGCCAGCTTCGGGCTCTAATCACAAAGCCATATTGGTGCATTTCAAATATCACTTAGGTAAAATTAATTCTGATTAATTGGGCCCTATTCTTGCTTTTAGTTTGGAGTTGTTTGGTCTGTCTATAATTGGGCTGAGACACACCCAGTGGCTTTGAGAAAGATAAGGATAGGCTGGCTTTGCCATCAATGTGCTACAATGTGCCTCTTAATTAGGACCTTACATGTCACATGTCCTCTGGGAGGGACAGATTGCAGTATTATGGGCACTGATCTTTTTTTTTCCTTCACATTTTCTAAATTAAACTTTGTAAAATAAACTTCAGAATGTTAAAAAGTGAAGTTCCAAGGAATTGTGAGGGCCACTTTCCTCCTTTGCTCATGAGGGAGGCTGAGGCAGGATCTAAATTCTTTTCAAGGCCAATTCCATGACTCTAAGTCCCAGCACGTACAGGGGTGTTAAATACCTCCTCTGTGGCACAGAGAGGGACCTATGGATGCTCTCTCTGTTGCCTCCTCCTCTGGGAACTGTGTTAATAAGTAGAAGAAAACTAACACGTAACATCTAAAAATTAAAATGACTAACTCTTTTAAAAAATATTACATAAAAATGATAACAACAATAGTTTCTTACTATTCCTATGAAACAATTGGGAGCCCAGGAAGGTGCCTGGCCCCAATGCCATTAGCTAGAACAAATGGCCCAAGCTAGGGACATCCAAGGAGCTGAAGACAGGGGCCATCTCAGTCCTAGGGATGACCACACAAGGATGGACGCAGCTTCAGTCCAGATCTGGGAAGGGCCGGATGGAAAGTTGTCCTTCTTGGAGAGAAGTCTAATCGGACCCCAAGAATCAGGGGTCACTTTCAGCAAAATGATTTCACACATTTCCAGTGGGCAACTGACAGAGGCACACAGCAGACTTAAATCTGATTTTTACCTTATCAAAACTCATTGCTACTAAGGCAAGCTACAAAATGGGCAATGTTACGAAGAGTGACTGAAAAATCGGCAATATTCAAAGTCTTGACGTTAGACTTTCTTTTCCAAAATGCAGAAGTCATGCGTTCTTGCTGTTGTTTTGTTTTGTTTTGTTTTGTTTTAAAAGAGAATCTTCTCCCCCAGACCACTCTGCAACTCCACCATCCTGGAGGCCTAACATTAATAGCACGTGCGTCCTCTGTCTATTTTTCCTGTTCCTATAAATCTTTTCTAGGCAATTATACACACTTTGGAATTTTTGTTTGTTTTTACCAAAATGTTTTCTCAATTAATGTATCAAAGATCTCTCAATAAGTACGTGGATATGGATCTAGCCTCCCCCCACCCCCACAGGTTAGTAACAACAGGTACAATTTATTCAGAATTTTTACATGCTGTCTTACACAAGCATGAGGAGCAGGAATTATGCCCATTTCTCAAAGGGAAGAAATTGAAGCTCAGAGTAAGTGTTAACACTACACTGCTGGAGCTGGAATTCCAATTCGAGGCTATCAACCCCAAATGCTATGCTTTGAACCATTACATTATGCCATTCCTCAAAAGCATAATCCTTTAAAATCCTAGTTTCATATAACAAAAAGTCCTGAATGGCCACATATTTGCAGATAAAGACCTAGTTCATCTGAACACTTTTTTTTTTTAACTTTTTATTTATTTATTCATGAGAGACAGAGAGAGAGAGAGAGAGAGGCAGAGGGAGAAGCAGGCTCCCAAGGAGCAGGGAGCCCGATGCAGGACTCGATCCCAGGACCCTGGGATCATGACCTGAGCCGAAGGCAGATGCTTAACCATCTGAGCCACCCAGGCGCCCTCATCTGAACACTTTTAATAAAATTGTTTGTCTGAAGGAGACTTAGCAGCATTACTCTTTAGTTATACTGCTAATTAACCTTCACCTCTTCATAGCAAATAAGAAATAATACTGCTCACATAGTGGATCTATCTTTTATCTTCCCCCTTCTTTATGCATCTATATACACATATGTAAATTTATGTGAAGGTAATTATATCAGACGTGGTAATATTTGTAGTGCATTTTTAAAAAATTTTGTGCTTGTCTTTCCCACCCTTATCATCTCTCCTCTGGTGTTTCTCTCTGTGTTCACTTAGTCATATATAAATACACACACACACACACACACACACACACAGTTGTTTTTATGGTCTTTGTTTTGTTCTAAATGCAATCATCTAAATGCACATCTTGCTTTTCTTACCTGGCAATGCCACATGGTATTTCTGCAAGTCAGGGGCTAGTTCCCTAACTCATTTTTTAATAACTGTATAAACTTCCACAGCTAGTCGAGTTTATTCTGCCACTTCTCTCTTAATGGGCTTTCACTTGATTGTCATGTTTTGTCATGGAAACAAAGCTTTATAGACCATCCTTATACATGTATCTGTATATGATGATCTTTATTCTCTGGAGTAATTCCCTAAGACTGGGATTGGTGGGTTACAGTTTTTGTTTCTTTTTGTAGAATGCAACTTTTTTTTTACATCATTGGTTTTGATATAATGTTCAATGATTTGTTAGTTGCGTATAACACCCAGGGCTCATCACATCACGTGTGCTCCTTAATCATCATGTTTTCAATCATATGTGGAATATAAGGAATAGTGCAGAGGACAATAGGGGAGGGGAGGGAAAACTGAATGGGAAGAAATCAGAGAAGGAAACAAACCATGAGAGACTCCTGACTCCAGGAAACAAAGTGAGGGTTGTGGAAAGGGAGGTGGGTGGGGGGATGGGGTAACTGGGTAGTGACTCTGCATCTTAATAGGTTATTCCAAGATCACATTCCAGAAGGAGGAACCAACTCATGCTCCCACTGGCTACGTTAGAGTTCCCATTTGTCCACATTCTCAACACGGTCGAGGGCTTTTGCTTTCTAATATTTGTCCATCTAAAGCTGTGTCACATTGTCACGTACTATTGAGTTTGAGTATCTTCTCATATTTGGTGCTCCTTTGAATTGGCTTTTCTGCGAACCAATTTTCTATTATGTTATTTATATTCTCTTACCAATATAAGACCTTTTTATTATTTTATATTTTTTCTAAGTCTGTGGCTTCTTGAAACTCTGCTTATAGTATACATCTCTAGATATAGATATAGATAATGTTATCACTATAAAAGTTTTCACCTTGCAAGGGGGAAGCATCTGTCTTCATCTCCTCCTAGATTTCCTCCCATGGGACTCGCTCTCCTCTGGATGATGAGGCTGGGACCGCCCAGCCAGGGGACCCTCAGAGCACAGGGAGATGGTGAACGGCCGCCAGGGGCCACCCACGCCCCTCTCACCACCATGCGGAGCCTTGCTCTCCTTTCAAAGTGGGCATGGATGGAGAAGTAAGTGGGGGGATCCAGATCTCTCTCAGCATCATGGCTTGGACCAAGTAATCCAGAGGAACGGTGCTAAGGACCTGAACTGGGCACTAGCAGTGAGAAGGAAAAGTTAAGGGAAATGATAAAAATATCATTATTTCATACCTTTTTCTTATTAAAAATCTAAATATTGCCAAGAACTTTGTTAAGTACCCCAAATAGTATTATTGAAATTAAATGGATGACAGACATTTTCTTTCTTTTTTTTTTTTAAGGATTTTATTTATTTTGAGAGAGTGAGAGAGAGCACACACATGTGTGAGTTGGGAAAGGGGCAGGGGCAGAGGGAGAGAGAGAATCTCAAGCAGAATCCATGCTGAGCACGGAGCCCCATAGAGGCTCGATCTCATGACCCTGAGATTAAGACCTGAGCCTAAACCAAGAGTCAGATGCTTAATCAAATGAGCCACCCAGGTGCCCCCAGACATTTTCTGGAGATGCAATTAATTAATACCATGCGGTATTTCTGGGGTTCACTCCCTTCAAAATGTCCTCCCTTGTTAACAGTGGGTGAAGGTTTCTTGCCTCGCTCTCGACTGCCACTTTTCTCCAAGGCAGTGATATTTTCTTATCCTTTGTGTCTCCACAGTAACTCTACCCTCTGGACCCCCAAACACACACACACACACACACACACACACACACACACACACACACACACACCTCTCCTAGCTACCTGGAAGCTCTCTGCAAGTCTGCAGGGAGAACCTGTCCCTCGGGGACTCCTTGGTTTTAGTGAGCAGCTGGTACTAGCAGGAGCCACAAGGAACTGGCATGACCATAAGGCCTGGGCACAAGACAGATGCCCTGTTCTTACTGGTGCCACATCATGGCTGTTGGTTTTCCATATGGGCTCACATATCCACTCAGCAGGAGACACTGATGGGATTTTTAGGGGTTCATAAATATCCTCTCTTTCCCACCAGAGTTATGAACAAACAGGAGGGCAGACACAGAAGCAGACAGATGGAGACCAAAACATTAATTTTATCGCTCATCAAAGGGAGGTCGTTTGATGTAGCGCACGCCTTCTCCTGATGGGCTTGTTGTCTCTCTGCATGTCCCTTCTGCCAACTGCTTTTTGGTGCAGCTCTCGACAGTAGAGTTGGGATCTCCAAGTCAGAAACTTTACCCTATTGCTGCCTCCCATGGGTCCTAGGTGGAGAGGGAAGAAAGGAGATCGAATCCCTGTTGTTTCCAGTCTTCTAAGAGATCAGCTTTACGCAATCATGGAGCATAAGCCAATGGCAGTCACCTGCTCCTCCTTGGTGAGCAATCAGTGAGACTGGAATAAGAGGCCAGGAGTCATTCCAGTAACATTCCCTCCACAGGTAAATGTGGGGAATGGGGAACTAAGGGTACCCCTGTGCTTTTTGTTCTCTTAACCTTTGGGTCCGGGGGTGTCCTGCCCTGCTCTGGTGAGTTGTGCATCTGGCCAGCCCTGCTCCTGCCTTCAGCAGCCCACATCCCCTTGGGGTATGTTCCTGGAACTGCCACTGGGCAGTATATATTTTACTCCCAGAAGCTGTCAATTGGGTTGAAGTAGTGAAATATTCATATTAATTTTGAGCCACGCTGGAGTCAGGGCTGGAAATTTATTCTTTTCTTTATTTCTTTGCATTTTTCCCCCCAGCCATATTGCCCAGTGGAGCTTCAGCAATGTGATTAAATGTCAACATTAAGATGATCTGGGAATAAAATGTTAACAATCTGGAGATGGCTCAAGTTGAATACAAAGCCCTTCTTTTATTAAATTCTGTTTTAGTAGGGTAGACCAGGTTATGCTGCAGTAGCAAGCAAACCACAGATATCAGTGGATTAATACTAGGGAGGTTTATTCCTGAGGACCTCACTGGCCAGCTGGGGGCTCTGTTCTGCTTCACTGTGGTCTTACTCTGATACCTGGCTGGGAGAACAGCCACCATCTGGAATATTGCTGGCCATATGCCAGAGGGAGCACCAACCTTATCTAAGCACACACTGGTGCCTAAAGCTTTCACTTGGAAGTGACAATGTCTTTTCTGCTCACATGTCATAAGCCAAAGTAAGTGACATGGCAATGCTTAAGTTCAAGAGTGGCACTGAAGCCCAATGCTCCCACGTGCCTGGAGGACAAGAGCCAGAATAGTATAAACAGCTCTAAGGACCAGGTTTTCTTTCTTCAGGAAGAAATTAAAAGCCACAAATATTAAATATTCTTCTAAGATAAAGTTCAACTAATTTTGTGTCCGAAGTAACAAAGTTCAAATTTAAATATTCTTGCCCTTTGGAAGTCAAGTCCAAAGTCTATACATAATTCCTAATTTTAAATTAATGTTCAGTGAAATTAAGGCCCTCTTGGATTTCTTTTTGTGTTCATTAGAGTCTGGGATTTTCCAACAATCATGTGTGAACCAGGTCACCATCTATCACGATGGGCTTAATGCCTCTGGGCCTCGAAGTTGAGTTAGTTCCATTTCTCATTTCCCACTTTAAAGAGTATAAGGTGGTTATGGG